>NC_133331.1:265851432-266033932 GCF_042186555.1 Aquarana catesbeiana
ATGGTGAGCAGTGACAGTGCATGCATCAGTGACACTGTCCCCCTTGTCCACCTGTTGGAGCACACGCTGCGTGGAATAATGGACAGGGCACTTGAGGCAGAACAGAGGCAGGAAGAGGAGGACTTCCTTAGCTCTCAAGGCCCCCTTTATCCAGACAGTGTTCCTGCGTGCCCGCCGATCACACAGGAAGAGGACGAGGAGGAAGAGGAGGAGGAGGAAGATTGTGTCAGTATGGAGGTGGAGCCTGGCACTCAGCATCAGCAGCAGTCTTTAAGGGATCAGTCCCAAGAAACACATGGACTTGTACGTGGCTGGGAGGAGGTGGCTGCGGACCATGTCGTTCTTAGTGACCCAGAGGACTCCGGACCGAATGCCTCAGCAAACCTACGCTGCATGGCCTCCCTGATCCTGCAAAGCCTGCGTAAGGATCCTCGTATTCGTGGTATCAAGGAGAAGGACCAATACTGGCTGGCAACCCTCCTTGATCCACGTTACAAGGGTAAGGTTGCGGACCTTATCTTGCCATCGCAGAGGGAGCAGAGGATGAAACATCTTCGGGAGGCCTTGCAGAAAGGTCTGTGCAACGCGTTCCCAGAGACTGGGAGGTTACAAACTCCTGTTTCTGGACAACGTGTTGCTGAGGCTTCGGTCAGTCAAAGAAGGAGCGGTGGAGAAGGTGGCCGTCTGACCGATGCGTTCAGACAATTTTTTGGTCCGCAGCCCCAAGGTATGATCGGTTCCAGCAACCATCGCCAGCGTCTGTTTTACATGGTGCAGGAATACCTAGGGGCAAGATCAGACTTGGACACCTTTCCCACCGAAAATCCTCTGGGTTACTGGGTCTTGAGGATGGATCACTGGCCAGAGCTTGCACAGTATGCAATTGAGCTACTGGCCTGTCCTGCATCCAGCGTTCTTTCGGAACGCACATTCAGTGCTGCTGGAGGCGTGGTAACCGATCACAGGGTGCGTCTGTCCACCGACTCGGTCGATCGGCTGACCTTCATAAAAATGAATGAGTCTTGGATCACCACCAGCTACCAAGCACCTGATGCTGATGTAACCGAATAATTTTTTTTGAAATCTCAGATCCCTTCAAAGACTGCCTATGCTGATGCTGAGTGACTATCCCTGAGTAATTATCCTCTTCCTCCTCAATCATCACGCTGATAGCTTGTAAGAACATTTTTGGTTCTGGGCGCCACCACCAGTGCCTAAGGCACAATTTTTCAGCCCCTGTTTAACAGGGGCGTGTAATTACAATTTTTGATGTAATACTTTGCAGCAGGGCTCGTTCCTGCATTCCAACTAGAGTGTCTGTGAGGGGTTGCAGTGTTGTGGCACCAGCACCAGTGCCTAGGGCCCAATTTTTCTGCCCCTGTCTAACAGGGGCGTGTAATTACAATTTTTGATGCAATACTTTGCAGCAGGGCTCGTTCCTGCGTTCCAACTAGAGTGTCTGTGAGGGGTTGCAGTGTTGTGGCACCAGCACCAGTGCCTAAGGCCCAATTTTTCTGCCCCTGTCTAACAGGGGCGTGTAATTACAATTTTTGATGCAATACTTTGCAGCAGGGCTCGTTCCTGCGTTCCAACTAGAGTGTCTGTGAGGGGTTGCAGTGTTGTGGCACCAGCACCAGTGCCTAAGGCCCAATTTTTCTGCCCCTGTCTAACAGGGGCGTGTAATTACAATTTTTGAAGCAATAATTTGCAGCAGGGCTCGTTCCTGCGTTCCAACTAGAGTGTCTGTGAGGGGTTGCAGTGTTGTGGCACCAGCACCAGTGCCTAAGGCCTAATTTTTCAGCTCCTGTTCAACAGGGGCATGTAATTACAATTCTTGATCTAATATTTCACAGCAGGGCCCTGTGAGGGCTTACAGTGTTGTGGCCACAGCAACACCTAAGGCCCAAATTTCTGCTGAGTATATAGGGCAGGACCCTACTTTCAAACATCTAACTTACAAACGACTCCTACTTGCAAACGGAAGGAGACAACAGGAAGTGAGATGAAATCTACCCCTAGGAAGGGAAATTCTCTCCTGTAAGAGTTAATATGGGAAAACAATTTCTCCTTTCCACTGATGCTTTCCAATCCTTGTTCCACAAAAAAACCCAAATTTTCAAAAAACATTTTTCATTGGGACAAAAAAGTGAGGTGAAATCTTCTGAAGAGGAGGAAAGACAGCAAAACAAATGTCACAGGGGTGATAACCCTTCCCTATGTTTTCCAAAAAGCTTAGAAAAGATTTTTTGGCTGGAGCTAAACACGTTAAAAATGTTCAAAATTACAAACAGATTCTACTTAACAACAAACCTACAGTCCCTGTCTTGTTTGCACCGCCTGTATACTGCTGTTCAGAGTATATAGGGCCTGGTGGCCCCACACCTTTCCTTATTTTAATTTGGGTGCGGGGTTCCCCTTAATATCCATACAAGACCCAAAGGGCCTGGTAATGGACTGGGGGGTACCCATGCCGTTTGTCTCACTGATTTTCATCCATATTGCCATGACCCGACATGACATTAAACCCGCAAGCAGTTTTAAATGAGATTTTTTCCTTTAAAAATGACATTTGGTGCAGGGACTGTTCTAAACATGGGAAACACGCGTCACTTTACAGGCATACTATAGACACCCCCCAGGTACGATATTTAAAGGAATATTTCACTTTTTTTTTTTTACTTTAAGCATCATTAAAATCACTGCTCCCGAAAAAACGGCCGTTTTTAAAAGTTTTTTTTGCATTGATACATGTCCCCTGGGGTAGGACCCGGGTCCCCAAACCCTTTTTAGGACAATACCATGCAAATTAGCCTTTAAAATGAGCACTTTTGATTTCGAACGTTCGAGTCCCATAGACGTCAATGGGGTTCTAACGTTCGTGCGAACTTTCGGTCCGTTCGCGGGTTCTGGTGCGAACCGAACCGGGGGGTGTTCGGCTCATCCCTAATTAGAACTGTGCATAGCATCAGCCAGCTGAATGTCTTGGCTGAAACACCAATGTCAGAGGCTTTAAGCTGAGAACAAGTGGTCCCGTCTGATGGTGCACGTTCAAACATAAAAGAAGAAAAGAGCCTATTAAAGTGCTGAGCACCCCCATTCTGCGGAGAATGGAAAGCAGCACATTATTAGAATTGTGCATAGCATCAGCCAGCTGAATGTGTTGGCTGAACCACCAATGTCAGAGGCTTTAAGCTGAGAACAAGTGGTCCCGTCTGATGGTGCACGTTCAAACATAAAAGAAGAAAAGAGCCTATTAAAGTGCTGAGCACCCCCATTCTGCGGAGAATGTCAACTAGCACTTCATTAGAACTGTGCATAGCATCAGCCAGCTGAATGTGTTGGCTGAAACACCAATGTCAGAGGCTTTAAGCTGAGAACAAGTGGTCCCGTCTGATGGTGCATGTTCAAACATAAAAGAAGAAAAGAGCCTATTAAAGTGCTGAGCACCCCCATTCTGCGGAGAATGTAAACTAGCACTTCATTAGAACTGTGCATAGCATCAGCCAGCTGAATGTCTTGGCTGAACCACCAATGTCAGAGGCTTTAAGCTGAGAACAAGTGGTCCCGTCTGATGGTGCACGTTCAAACATAAAAGAAGAAAAGAGCCTATTAAAGTGCTGAGCACCCCCATTCTGCGGAGAATGTAAACTAGCACTTCATTAGAACTGTGCATAGCATCAGCCAGCTGAATGTGTTGGCTGAAACACCAATGTCAGAGGCTTTAAGCTGAGAACAAGTGGTCCCGTCTGATGGTGCATGTTCAAACATAAAAGAAGAAAAGAGCCTATTAAAGTGCTGAGCACCCCCATTCTGCGGAGAATGTAAACTAGCACTTCATTAGAACTGTGCATAGCATCAGCCAGCTGAATGTCTTAGCTGAACCACCAATGTCAGAGGCTTTAAGCTGAGAACAAGTGGTCCCGTCTGATGGTGCACGTTCAAACATAAAAGAAGAAAAGAGCCTATTAAAGTGCTGAGCACCCCCATTCTGCGGAGAATGGAAAGCAGCACATTATTAGAATTGTGCATAGCATCAGCCAGCTGAATGTGTTGGCTGAACCACCAATGTCAGAGGCTTTAAGCTGAGAACAAGTGGTCCCGTCTGATGGTGCACGTTCAAACATAAAAGAAGAAAAGAGCCTATTAAAGTGCTGAGCACCCCCATTCTGCGGAGAATGTCAACTAGCACTTCATTAGAACTGTGCATAGCATCAGCCAGCTGAATGTCTTAGCTGAACCACCAATGTCAGAGGCTTTAAGCTGAGAACAAGTGGTCCCGTCTGATGGTGCACGTTCAAACATAAAAGAAGAAAAGAGCCTATTAAAGTGCTGAGCACCCCCATTCTGCGGAGAATGGAAAGCAGCACATTATTAGAATTGTGCATAGCATCAGCCAGCTGAATGTGTTGGCTGAAACACCAATGTCAGAGGCTTTAAGCTGAGAACAAGTGGTCCCGTCTGATGGTGCACGTTCAAACATAAAAGAAGAAAAGAGCCTATTAAAGTGCTGAGCACCCCCATTCTGCGGAGAATGGAAAGCAGCACATCATTAGAATTGTGCATAGCATCAGCCAGCTGAATGTGTTGGCTGAACCACCAATGTCAGAGGCTTTAAGCTGAGAACAAGTGGTCCCGTCTGATGGTGCATGTTCAAACATAAAAGAAGAAAAGAGCCTATTAAAGTGCTGAGCACCCCCATTCTGCGGAGAATGTCAACTAGCACTTCATTAGAACTGTGCATAGCATCAGCCAGCTGAATGTCTTAGCTGAACCACCAATGTCAGAGGCTTTAAGCTGAGAACAAGTGGTCCCGTCTGATGGTGCACGTTCAAACATAAAAGAAGAAAAGAGCCTATTAAAGTGCTGAGCACCCCCATTCTGCGGAGAATGGAAAGCAGCACATCATTAGAATTGTGCATAGCATCAGCCAGCTGAATGTGTTGGCTGAACCACCAATGTCAGAGGCTTTAAGCTGAGAACAAGTGGTCCCGTCTGATGGTGCATGTTCAAACATAAAAGAAGAAAAGAGCCTATTAAAGTGCTGAGCACCCCCATTCTGCGGAGAATGGAAAGCAGCACATCATTAGAATTGTGCATAGCATCAGCCAGCTGAATGTGTTGGCTGAACCACCAATGTCAGATGCTTTAAGCTGAGAACAAGTGGTCCCGTCTGATGGTGCATGCTCCATCATAAAAGAAGAAAAGAGCCTATTAAAGTGCTGAGCACCCCCATTCTGCGGAGAATGTAAACTAGCACTTCATTAGAACTGTGCATAGCATCAGCCAGCTGAATGTCTTGGCTGAACCACCAATGTCAGAGGCTTTAAGCTGAGAACAAGTGGTCCCGTCTGATGGTGCACGCTCCATCATAAAAGAAGAAAAGAGCCTATTAAAGTGCTGAGCACCCCCATTCTGCTGAGAATGGAAAGCAGCACATCATTAGAATTGTGCATAGCATCAGCCAGCTGAATGTGTTGGCTGAACCACCAATGTCAGAGGCTTTAAGCTGAGAACAAGTGGTCCCGTCTGATGGTGCACGTTCAAACATAAAAGAAGAAAAGAGCCTATTAAAGTGCTGAGCACCCCCATTCTGCGGAGAATGTAAACTAGCACTTCATTAGAACTGTGCATAGCATCAGCCAGCTGAATGTCTTGGCTGAACCACCAATGTCAGAGGCTTTAAGCTGAGAACAAGTGGTCCCGTCTGATGGTGCATGTTCAAACATAAAAGAAGAAAAGAGCCTATTAAAGTGCTGAGCACCCCCATTCTGCGGAGAATGGAAAGCAGCACATCATTAGAATTGTGCATAGCATCAGCCAGCTGAATGTGTTGGCTGAACCACCAATGTCAGAGGCTTTAAGCTGAGAACAAGTGGTCCCGTCTGATGGTGCACGTTCAAACATAAAAGAAGAAAAGAGCCTATTAAAGTGCTGAGCACCCCCATTCTGCGGAGAATGTCAACTAGCACTTCATTAGAACTGTGCATAGCATCAGCCAGCTGAATGTGTTGGCTGAAACACCAATGTCAGAGGCTTTAAGCTGAGAACAAGTGGTCCCGTCTGATGGTGCACGTTCAAACATAAAAGAAGAAAAGAGCCTATTAAAGTGCTGAGCACCCCCATTCTGCGGAGAATGGAAAGCAGCACATTATTAGAATTGTGCATAGCATCAGCCAGCTGAATGTGTTGGCTGAACCACCAATGTCAGAGGCTTTAAGCTGAGAACAAGTGGTCCCGTCTGATGGTGCACGTTCAAACATAAAAGAAGAAAAGAGCCTATTAAAGTGCTGAGCACCCCCATTCTGCGGAGAATGGAAAGCAGCACATCATTAGAATTGTGCATAGCATCAGCCAGCTGAATGTGTTGGCTGAACCACCAATGTCAGAGGCTTTAAGCTGAGAACAAGTGGTCCCGTCTGATGGTGCACGTTCAAACATAAAAGAAGAAAAGAGCCTATTAAAGTGCTGAGCACCCCCATTCTGCGGAGAATGTCAACTAGCACTTCATTAGAACTGTGCATAGCATCAGCCAGCTGAATGTGTTGGCTGAAACACCAATGTCAGAGGCTTTAAGCTGAGAACAAGTGGTCCCGTCTGATGGTGCACGCTCGAGCATAAAAGAAGAAAAGAGCCTATTAAAGTGCTGAGCACCCCCATACTGCGGAGAATGTAAACTAGCACTTCATTAGAACTGTGCATAGCATCAGCCAGCTGAATGTGTTGGCTGAACCACCAATGTCAGAGGCTTTAAGCTGAGAACAAGTGGTCCCGTCTGATGGTGCACGTTCAAACATAAAAGAAGAAAAGAGCCTATTAAAGTGCTGAGCACCCCCATTCTGCGGAGAATGGAAAGCAGCACATCATTAGAATTGTGCATAGCATCAGCCAGCTGAATGTGTTGGCTGAACCACCAATGTCAGAGGCTTTAAGCTGAGAACAAGTGGTCCCGTCTGATGGTGCATGTTCAAACATAAAAGAAGAAAAGAGCCTATTAAAGTGCTGAGCACCCCCATTCTGCGGAGAATGGAAAGCAGCACATCATTAGAATTGTGCATAGCATCAGCCAGCTGAATGTGTTGGCTGAACCACCAATGTCAGATGCTTTAAGCTGAGAACAAGTGGTCCCGTCTGATGGTGCACGCTACATCATAAAAGAAGAAAAGAGCCTATTAAAGTGCTGAGCACCCCCATTCTGCGGAGAATGTCAACTAGCACTTCATTAGAACTGTGCATAGCATCAGCCAGCTGAATGTCTTGGCTGAACCACCAATGTCAGAGGCTTTAAGCTGAGAACAAGTGGTCCCGTCTGATGGTGCATGTTCAAACATAAAAGAAGAAAAGAGCCTATTAAAGTGCTGAGCACCCCCATTCTGCGGAGAATGTCAACTAGCACTTCATTAGAACTGTGCATAGCATCAGCCAGCTGAATGTGTTGGCTGAAACACCAATGTCAGAGGCTTTAAGCTGAGAACAAGTGGTCCCGTCTGATGGTGCACGTTCAAACATAAAAGAAGAAAAGAGCCTATTAAAGTGCTGAGCACCCCCATTCTGCGGAGAATGGAAAGCAGCACATTATTAGAATTGTGCATAGCATCAGCCAGCTGAATGTGTTGGCTGAACCACCAATGTCAGAGGCTTTAAGCTGAGAACAAGTGGTCCCGTCTGATGGTGCACATTCAAACATAAAAGAAGAAAAGAGCCTATTAAAGTGCTGAGCACCCCCATTCTGCGGAGAATGTCAACTAGCACTTCATTAGAACTGTGCATAGCATCAGCCAGCTGAATGTGTTGGCTGAAACACCAATGTCAGAGGCTTTAAGCTGAGAACAAGTGGTCCCGTCTGATGGTGCACGCTCGAGCATAAAAGAAGAAAAGAGCCTATTAAAGTGCTGAGCACCC
Source organism: Aquarana catesbeiana (assembly GCF_042186555.1). Lineage (NCBI taxonomy): Eukaryota > Metazoa > Chordata > Amphibia > Anura > Ranidae > Aquarana > Aquarana catesbeiana. The sequence goes on from NC_133331.1 coordinate 265,859,332, forward strand.
CCATTCTGCGGAGAATGTAAACTAGCACTTCATTAGAACTGTGCATAGCATCAGCCAGCTGAATGTGTTGGCTGAAACACCAATGTCAGAGGCTTTAAGCTGAGAACAAGTGGTCCCGTCTGATGGTGCACGTTCAAACATAAAAGAAGAAAAGAGCCTATTAAAGTGCTGAGCACCCCCATTCTGCGGAGAATGGAAAGCAGCACATCATTAGAATTGTGCATAGCATCAGCCAGCTGAATGTGTTGGCTGAACCACCAATGTCAGATGCTTTAAGCTGATAACAAGTGGTCCCGTCTGATGGTGCACGCTCCATCATAAAAGAAGAAAAGAGCCTATTAAAGTGCTGAGCACCCCCATTCTGCGGAGAATGTAAACTAGCACTTCATTAGAACTGTGCATAGCATCAGCCAGCTGAATGTCTTGGCTGAACCACCAATGTCAGAGGCTTTAAGCTGAGAACAAGTGGTCCCGTCTGATGGTGCACGTTCAAACATAAAAGAAGAAAAGAGCCTATTAAAGTGCTGAGCACCCCCATTCTGCGGAGAATGGAAAGCAGCACATCATTAGAATTGTGCATAGCATCAGCCAGCTGAATGTGTTGGCTGAAACACCAATGTCAGAGGCTTTAAGCTGAGAACAAGTGGTCCCGTCTGATGGTGCACGCTCGAGCATAAAAGAAGAAAAGAGCCTATTAAAGTGCTGAGCACCCCCATTCTGCGGAGAATGGAAAGCAGCACATCATTAGAATTGTGCATAGCATCAGCCAGCTGTATGTGTTGGCTGAACCACCAATGTCAGATGCTTTAAGCTGAGAACAAGTGGTCCCGTCTGATGGTGCACGCTCCATCATAAAAGAAGAAAAGAGCCTATTAAAGTGCTGAGCACCCCCATTCTGCGGAGAATGTCAACTAGCACTTCATTAGAACTGTGCATAGCATCAGCCAGCTGAATGTGTTGGCTGAAACACCAATGTCAGAGGCTTTAAGCTGAGAACAAGTGGTCCCGTCTGATGGTGCACGCTCGAGCATAAAAGAAGAAAAGAGCCTATTAAAGTGCTGAGCACCCCCATTCTGCGGAGAATGTAAACTAGCACTTCATTAGAACTGTGCATAGCATCAGCCAGCTGAATGTCTTGGCTGAACCACCAATGTCAGATGCTTTAAGCTGAGAACAAGTGGTCCCGTCTGATGGTGCACGTTCAAACATAAAAGAAGAAAAGAGCCTATTAAAGTGCTGAGCACCCCCATTCTGCGGAGAATGTCAACTAGCACTTCATTAGAACTGTGCATAGCATCAGCCAGCTGAATGTGTTGGCTGAAACACCAATGTCAGAGGCTTTAAGCTGAGAACAAGTGGTCCCGTCTGATGGTGCACGCTCGAGCATAAAAGAAGAAAAGAGCCTATTAAAGTGCTGAGCACCCCCATTCTGCGGAGAATGGAAAGCAGCACATCATTAGAATTGTGCATAGCATCAGCCAGCTGAATGTGTTGGCTGAACCACCAATGTCAGATGCTTTAAGCTGAGAACAAGTGGTCCCGTCTGATGGTGCACGCTCGAGCATAAAAGAAGAAAAGAGCCTATTAAAGTGCTGAGCACCCCCATTCTGCGGAGAATGTAAACTAGCACATCATTAGAATTGTGCACAGCATCAGCCAGCTGAATGTCTTGGCTGAACCACCAATGTCAGAGGCTTTAAGCTGAGAACAAGTGGTCCCGTCTGATGGTGCACGTTCAAACATAAAAGAAGAAAAGAGCCTATTAAAGTGCTGAGCACCCCCATTCTGCGGAGAATGGAAAGCAGCACGTTATTAGAATTGTGCATAGCATCAGCCAGCTGAATGTGTTGGCTGAACCACCAATGTCAGAGGCTTTAAGCTGAGAACAAGTGGTCCCGTCTGATGGTGCATGTTCAAACATAAAAGAAGAAAAGAGCCTATTAAAGTGCTGAGCACCCCCATTCTGCGGAGAATGGAAAGCAGCACATCATTAGAATTGTGCATAGCATCAGCCAGCTGAATGTGTTGGCTGAAACACCAATGTCAGAGGCTTTAAGCTGAGAACAAGTGGTCCCGTCTGATGGTGCACGCTCGAGCACAAAAGAAGAAAAGAGCCTATTAAAGTGCTGAGCACCCCCATTCTGCGGAGAATGTCAACTAGCACTTCATTAGAACTGTGCATAGCATCAGCCAGCTGAATGTGTTGGCTGAACCACCAATGTCAGATGCTTTAAGCTGAGAACAAGTGGTCCCGTCTGATGGTGCACGCTCGAGCATAAAAGAAGAAAAGAGCCTATTAAAGTGCTGAGCACCCCCATTCTGCGGAGAATGTCAACTAGCACTTCATTAGAACTGTGCATAGCATCAGCCAGCTGAATGTGTTGGCTGAACCACCAATGTCAGAGGCTTTAAGCTGAGAACAAGTGGTCCCGTCTGATGGTGCACGCTCGAGCATAAAAGAAGAAAAGAGCCTATTAAAGTGCTGAGCACCCCCATTCTGCGGATAATGGAAAGCAGCACATCATTAGAATTGTGCATAGCATCAGCCAGCTGAATGTGTTGGCTGAACCACCAATGTCAGATGCTTTAAGCTGAGAACAAGTGGTCCCGTCTGATGGTGCACGCTCCATCATAAAAGAAGAAAAGAGCCTATTAAAGTGCTGAGCACCCCCATTCTGCGGAGAATGTCAACTAGCACTTCATTAGAACTGTGCATAGCATCAGCCAGCTGAATGTGTTGGCTGAAACACCAATGTCAGAGGCTTTAAGCTGAGAACAAGTGGTCCCGTCTGATGGTGCACGCTCGAGCATAAAAGAAGAAAAGAGCCTATTAAAGTGCTGAGCACCCCCATTCTGCGGAGAATGTAAACTAGCACTTCATTAGAACTGTGCATAGCATCAGCCAGCTGAATGTCTTGGCTGAACCACCAATGTCAGATGCTTTAAGCTGAGAACAAGTGGTCCCGTCTGATGGTGCACGCTCGAGCATAAAAGAAGAAAAGAGCCTATTAAAGTGCTGAGCACCCCCATTCTGCGGAGAATGTCAACTAGCACTTCATTAGAACTGTGCATAGCATCAGCCAGCTGAATGTGTTGGCTGAAACACCAATGTCAGAGGCTTTAAGCTGAGAACAAGTGGTCCCGTCTGATGGTGCACGCTCGAGCATAAAAGAAGAAAAGAGCCTACTAAAGTGCTGAGCACCCCCATTCTGCGGAGAATGTAAACTAGCACTTCATTAGAACTGTGCATAGCATCAGCCAGCTGAATGTCTTGGCTGAACCACCAATGTCAGATGCTTTAAGCTGAGAACAAGTGGTCCCGTCTGATGGTGCACGTTCAAACATAAAAGAAGAAAAGAGCCTATTAAAGTGCTGAGCACCCCCATTCTGCGGAGAATGTCAACTAGCACTTCATTAGAACTGTGCATAGCATCAGCCAGCTGAATGTGTTGGCTGAAACACCAATGTCAGAGGCTTTAAGCTGAGAACAAGTGGTCCCGTCTGATGGTGCACGTTCAAACATAAAAGAAGAAAAGAGCCTATTAAAGTGCTGAGCACCCCCATTCTGCGGAGAATGGAAAGCAGCACGTTATTAGAATTGTGCATAGCATCAGCCAGCTGAATGTGTTGGCTGAACCACCAATGTCAGAGGCTTTAAGCTGAGAACAAGTGGTCCCGTCTGATGGTGCATGTTCAAACATAAAAGAAGAAAAGAGCCTATTAAAGTGCTGAGCACCCCCATTCTGCGGAGAATGTCAACTAGCACTTCATTAGAACTGTGCATAGCATCAGCCAGCTGAATGTGTTGGCTGAAACACCAATGTCAGAGGCTTTAAGCTGAGAACAAGTGGTCCCGTCTGATGGTGCACGCTCGAGCATAAAAGAAGAAAAGAGCCTATTAAAGTGCTGAGCACCCCCATTCTGCGGAGAATGGAAAGCAGCACATCATTAGAATTGTGCATAGCATCAGCCAGCTGAATGTGTAGGCTGAACCACCAATGTCAGAGGCTTTAAGCTGAGAACAAGTGGTCCCGTCTGATGGTGCACGCTCCATCATAAAAGAAGAAAAGAGCCTATTAAAGTGCTGAGCACCCCCATTCTGCGGAGAATGTAAACTAGCACTTCATTAGAACTGTGCATAGCATCAGCCAGCTGAATGTCTTGGCTGAACCACCAATGTCAGAGGCTTTAAGCTGAGAACAAGTGGTCCCGTCTGATGGTGCACGTTCAAACATAAAAGAAGAAAAGAGCCTATTAAAGTGCTGAGCACCCCCATTCTGCGGAGAATGGAAAGCAGCACATCATTAGAATTGTGCATAGCATCAGCCAGCTTAATGTGTTGACTGAACCACCAATGTCAGATGCTTTAAGCTGAGAACAAGTGGTCCCGTCTGATGGTGCACGCTCGAGCATAAAAGAAGAAAAGAGCCTATGAAAGTGCTGAGCACCCCCATTCTGCGGAGAATGGAAAGCAGCACATCATTAGAATTGTGCATAGCATCAGCCAGCTGAATGTGTTGGCTGAACCACGAATGTCAGAGGCTTTAAGCTGAGAACAAGTGGTCCCGTCTGATGGTGCACGTTCAAACATAAAAGAAGAAAAGAGCCTATTAAAGTGCTGAGCACCCCCATTCTGCGGAGAATGGAAAGCAGCACATCATTAGAACTGTGCATAGCATCAGCCAGCTGAATGTCTTGGCTGAACCACCAATGTCAGATGCTTTAAGCTGAGAACAAGTGGTCCCGTCTGATGGTGCACGTTCAAACATAAAAGAAGAAAAGAGCCTATTAAAGTGCTGAGCACCCCCATTCTGCGGAGAATGTCAACTAGCACTTCATTAGAACTGTGCATAGCATCAGCCAGCTGAATGTGTTGGCTGAAACACCAATGTCAGAGGCTTTAAGCTGAGAACAAGTGGTCCCGTCTGATGGTGCATGTTCAAACATAAAAGAAGAAAAGAGCCTATTAAAGTGCTGAGCACCCCCATTCTGCGGAGAATGGAAAGCAGCACATCATTAGAATTGTGCATAGCATCAGCCAGCTGAATGTGTTGGCTGAACCACCAATGTCAGAGGCTTTAAGCTGAGAACAAGTGGTCCCGTCTGATGGTGCATGTTCAAACATAAAAGAAGAAAAGAGCCTATTAAAGTGCTGAGCACCCCCATTCTGCGGAGAATGGAAAGCAGCACATCATTAGAATTGTGCATAGCATCAGCCAGCTGAATGTGTTGGCTGAACCACCAATGTCAGATGCTTTAAGCTGAGAACAAGTGGTCCCGTCTGATGGTGCACGCTCCATCATAAAAGAAGAAAAGAGCCTATTAAAGTGCTGAGCACCCCCATTCTGCGGAGAATGGAAAGCAGCACATCATTAGAATTGTGCATAGCATCAGCCAGCTGAATGTGTTGGCTGAACCACCAATGTCAGAGGCTTTAAGCTGAGAACAAGTGGTCCCGTCTGATGGTGCACGTTCAAACATAAAAGAAGAAAAGAGCCTATTAAAGTGCTGAGCACCCCCATTCTGCGGAGAATGTAAACTAGCACTTCATTAGAACTGTGCATAGCATCAGCCAGCTGAATGTCTTGGCTGAACCACCAATGTCAGAGGCTTTAAGCTGGGAACAAGTGGTCCCGTCTGATGGTGCATGTTCAAACATAAAAGAAGAAAAGAGCCTATTAAAGTGCTGAGCACCCCCATTCTGCGGAGAATGGAAAGCAGCACATCATTAGAATTGTGCATAGCATCAGCCAGCTGAATGTGTTGGCTTAACCACCAATGTCAGAGGCTTTAAGCTGAGAACAAGTGGTCCCGTCTGATGGTGCACGTTCAAACATAAAAGAAGAAAAGAGCCTATTAAAGTGCTGAGCACCCCCATTCTGCGGAGAATGGAAATCAGCACATCATTAGAATTGTGCATAGCATCAGCCAGCTGAATGTGTTGGCTGAACCACCAATGTCAGATGCTTTAAGCTGAGAACAAGTGGTCCCGTCTGATGGTGCACGCTCCATCATAAAAGAAGAAAAGAGCCTATTAAAGTGCTGAGCACCCCCATTCTGCGGAGAATGTCAACTAGCACTTCATTAGAACTGTGCATAGCATCAGCCAGCTGAATGTGTTGGCTGAAACACCAATGTCAGAGGCTTTAAGCTGAGAACAAGTGGTCCCGTCTGATGGTGCACGCTCCATCATAAAAGAAGAAAAGAGCCTATTAAAGTGCTGAGCACCCCCATTCTGCGGAGAATGTAAACTAGCACTTCATTAGAACTGTGCATAGCATCAGCCAGCTGAATGTCTTGGCTGAACCACCAATGTCAGATGCTTTAAGCTGAGAACAAGTGGTCCCGTCTGATGGTGCACGTTCAAACATAAAAGAAAAGAGCCTATTAAAGTGCTGAGCACCCCCATTCTGCGGAGAATGTCAACTAGCACTTCATTAGAACTGTGCATAGCATCAGCCAGCTGAATGTGTTGGCTGAAACACCAATGTCAGAGGCTTTAAGCTGAGAACAAGTGGTCCCGTCTGATGGTGCACGTTCAAACATAAAAGAAGAAAAGAGCCTATTAATGTGCTGAGCACCCCCATTCTGCGGAGAATGGAAAGCAGCACATCATTAGAATTGTGCATAGCATCAGCCAGCTTAATGTGTTGACTGAACCACCAATGTCAGATGCTTTAAGCTGAGAACAAGTGGTCCCGTCTGATGGTGCACGCTCCATCATAAAAGAAGAAAAGAGCCTATTAAAGTGCTGAGCACTCCCATTCTGCGGAGAATGGAAAGCAGCACATCATTAGAACTGTGCATAGCATCAGCCAGCTGAATGTCTTGGCTGAACCACCAATGTCAGATGCTTTAAGCTGAGAACAAGTGGTCCCGTCTGATGGTGCACGTTCAAACATAAAAGAAGAAAAGAGCCTATTAAAGTGCTGAGCACCCCCATTCTGCGGAGAATGTCAACTAGCACTTCATTAGAACTGTGCATAGCATCAGCCAGCTGAATGTGTTGGCTGAAACACCAATGTCAGAGGCTTTAAGCTGAGAACAAGTGGTCCCGTCTGATGGTGCATGTTCAAACATAAAAGAAGAAAAGAGCCTATTAAAGTGCTGAGCACCCCCATTCTGCGGAGAATGGAAAGCAGCACATCATTAGAATTGTGCATAGCATCAGCCAGCTGAATGTGTTGGCTGAACCACCAATGTCAGAGGCTTTAAGCTGAGAACAAGTGGTCCCGTCTGATGGTGCACGTTCAAACATAAAAGAAGAAAAGAGCCTATTAAAGTGCTGAGCACCCCCATTCTGCGGAGAATGTCAACTAGCACTTCATTAGAACTGTGCATAGCATCAGCCAGCTGAATGTGTTGGCTGAAACACCAATGTCAGATGCTTTAAGCTGAGAACAAGTGGTCCCGTCTGATGGTGCACGTTCAAACATAAAAGAAGAAAAGAGCCTATTAAAGTGCTGAGCACCCCCATTCTGCGGAGAATGTCAACTAGCACTTCATTAGAACTGTGCATAGCATCAGCCAGCTGAATGTGTTGGCTGAAACACCAATGTCAGAGGCTTTAAGCTGAGAACAAGTGGTCCCGTCTGATGGTGCACGCTCAAACATAAAAGAAGAAAAGAGCCTATTAAAGTGCTGAGCACCCCCATTCTGCGGAGAATGTCAACTAGCACTTCATTAGAACTGTGCATAGCATCAGCCAGCTGAATGTGTTGGCTGAAACACCAATGTCAGAGGCTTTAAGCTGAGAACAAGTGGTCCCGTCTGATGGTGCACGTTCAAACATAAAAGAAGAAAAGAGCCTATTAAAGTGCTGAGCACCCCCATTCTGCGGAGAATGGAAAGCAGCACGTTATTAGAATTGTGCATAGCATCAGCCAGCTGAATGTCTTGGCTGAACCACCAATGTCAGAGGCTTTAAGCTGAGAAGAAGTGGTCCCGTCTGATGGTGCACGTTCAAACATAAAAGAAGAAAAGAGCCTATTAAAGTGCTGAGCACCCCCATTCTGCGGAGAATGTCAACTAGCACTTCATTAGAACTGTGCATAGCATCAGCCAGCTGAATGTGTTGGCTGAAACACCAATGTCAGAGGCTTTAAGCTGAGAACAAGTGGTCCCGTCTGATGGTGCACGCTCGAGCATAAAAGAAGAAAAGAGCCTATTAAAGTGCTGAGCACCCCCATTCTGCGGAGAATGTAAACTAGCACTTCATTAGAACTGTGCATAGCATCAGCCAGCTGAATGTCTTGGCTGAACCACCAATGTCAGAGGCTTTAAGCTGAGAACAAGTGGTCCCGTCTGATGGTGCACGTTCAAACATAAAAGAAGAAAAGAGCCTATTAAAGTGCTGAGCACCCCCATTCTGCGGAGAATGGAAAGCAGCACATCATTAGAATTGTGCATAGCATCAGCCAGCTGAATGTGTTGGCTGAACCACCAATGTCAGATGCTTTAAGCTGAGAACAAGTGGTCCCGTCTGATGGTGCACGTTCAAACATAAAAGAAGAAAAGAGCCTATTAAAGTGCTGAGCACCCCCATTCTGCGGAGAATGGAAAGCAGCACATCATTAGAATTGTGCATAGCATCAGCCAGCTTAATGTGTTGACTGAACCACCAATGTCAGATGCTTTAAGCTGAGAACAAGTGGTCCCGTCTGATGGTGCACGCTCCATCATAAAAGAAGAAAAGAGCCTATTAAAGTGCTGAGCACCCCCATTCTGCGGAGAATGGAAAGCAGCACATCATTAGAACTGTGCATAGCATCAGCCAGCTGAATGTCTTGGCTGAACCACCAATGTCAGATGCTTTAAGCTGAGAACAAGTGGTCCCGTCTGATGGTGCACGTTCAAACATAAAAGAAGAAAAGAGCCTATTAAAGTGCTGAGCACCCCCATTCTGCGGAGAATGTCAACTAGCACTTCATTAGAACTGTGCATAGCATCAGCCAGCTGAATGTGTTGGCTGAAACACCAATGTCAGAGGCTTTAAGCTGAGAACAAGTGGTCCCGTCTGATGGTGCATGTTCAAACATAAAAGAAGAAAAGAGCCTATTAAAGTGCTGAGCACCCCCATTCTGCGGAGAATGGAAAGCAGCACATCATTAGAATTGTGCATAGCATCAGCCAGCTGAATGTGTTGGCTGAACCACCAATGTCAGAGGCTTTAAGCTGAGAACAAGTGGTCCCGTCTGATGGTGCATGTTCAAACATAAAAGAAGAAAAGAGCCTATTAAAGTGCTGAGCACCCCCATTCTGCGGAGAATGGAAAGCAGCACATCATTAGAATTGTGCATAGCATCAGCCAGCTGAATGTGTTGGCTGAACCACCAATGTCAGAGGCTTTAAGCTGAGAACAAGTGGTCCCGTCTGATGGTGCACGTTCAAACATAAAAGAAGAAAAGAGCCTATTAAAGTGCTGAGCACCCCCATTCTGCGGAGAATGTCAACTAGCACTTCATTAGAACTGTGCATAGCATCAGCCAGCTGAATGTGTTGGCTGAAACACCAATGTCAGAGGCTTTAAGCTGAGAACAAGTGATCCCGTCTGATGGTGCACGTTCAAACATAAAAGAAGAAAAGAGCCTATTAAAGTGCTGAGCACCCCCATTCTGCGGAGAATGGAAAGCAGCACATCATTAGAATTGTGCATAGCATCAGCCAGCTGAATGTGTTGGCTGAACCACCAATGTCAGAGGCTTTAAGCTGAGAACAAGTGGTCCCGTCTGATGGTGCACGCTGGAGCATAAAAGAAGAAAAGAGCCTATTAAAGTGCTGAGCACCCCCATTCTGCGGAGAATGTAAACTAGCACTTCATTAGAACTGTGCATAGCATCAGCCAGCTGAATGTCTTGGCTGAACCACCAATGTCAGATGCTTTAAGCTGAGAACAAGTGGTCCCGTCTGATGGTGCACGTTCAAACATAAAAGAAGAAAAGAGCCTATTAAAGTGCTGAGCACCCCCATTCTGCGGAGAATGTCAACTAGCACTTCATTAGAACTGTGCATAGCATCAGCCAGCTGAATGTCTTGGCTGAAACACCAATGTCAGAGGCTTTAAGCTGAGAACAAGTGGTCCCGTCTGATGGTGCACGTTCAAACATAAAAGAAGAAAAGAGCCTATTAAAGTGCTGAGCACCCCCATTCTGCGGAGAATGGAAAGCAGCACATTATTAGAATTGTGCATAGCATCAGCCAGCTGAATGTGTTGGGTGAACCACCAATGTCAGAGGCTTTAAGCTGAGAACAAGTGGTCCCGTCTGATGGTGCACGTTCAAACATAAAAGAAGAAAAGAGCCTATTAAAGTGCTGAGCACCCCCATTCTGCGGAGAATGTCAACTAGCACTTCATTAGAACTGTGCATAGCATCAGCCAGCTGAATGTGTTGGCTGAAACACCAATGTCAGAGGCTTTAAGCTGAGAACAAGTGGTCCCGTCTGATGGTGCACGTTCAAACATAAAAGAAGAAAAGAGCCTATTAATGTGCTGAGCACCCCCATTCTGCGGAGAATGGAAAGCAGCACATCATTAGAATTGTGCATAGCATCAGCCAGCTTAATGTGTTGACTGAACCACCAATGTCAGATGCTTTAAGCTGAGAACAAGTGGTCCCGTCTGATGGTGCACGCTCCATCATAAAAGAAGAAAAGAGCCTATTAAAGTGCTGAGCACCCCCATTCTGCGGAGAATGGAAAGCAGCACATCATTAGAACTGTGCATAGCATCAGCCAGCTGAATGTCTTGGCTGAACCACCAATGTCAGATGCTTTAAGCTGAGAACAAGTGGTCCCGTCTGATGGTGCACGTTCAAACATAAAAGAAGAAAAGAGCCTATTAAAGTGCTGAGCACCCCCATTCTGCGGAGAATGTCAACTAGCACTTCATTAGAACTGTGCATAGCATCAGCCAGCTGAATGTGTTGGCTGAAACACCAATGTCAGAGGCTTTAAGCTGAGAACAAGTGGTCCCGTCTGATGGTGCATGTTCAAACATAAAAGAAGAAAAGAGCCTATTAAAGTGCTGAGCACCCCCATTCTGCGGAGAATGGAAAGCAGCACATCATTAGAATTGTGCATAGCATCAGCCAGCTGAATGTGTTGGCTGAACCACCAATGTCAGAGGCTTTAAGCTGAGAACAAGTGGTCCCGTCTGATGGTGCACGTTCAAACATAAAAGAAGAAAAGAGCCTATTAAAGTGCTGAGCACCCCCATTCTGCGGAGAATGTCAACTAGCACTTCATTAGAACTGTGCATAGCATCAGCCAGCTGAATGTCTTGGCTGAACCACCAATGTCAGATGCTTTAAGCTGAGAACAAGTGGTCCCGTCTGATGGTGCACGTTCAAACATAAAAGAAGAAAAGAGCCTATTAAAGTGCTGAGCACCCCCATTCTGCGGAGAATGTCAACTAGCACTTCATTAGAACTGTGCATAGCATCAGCCAGCTGAATGTGTTGGCTGAAACACCAATGTCAGAGGCTTTAAGCTGAGAACAAGTGGTCCCGTCTGATGGTGCACGCTCGAGCATAAAAGAAGAAAAGAGCCTATTAAAGTGCTGAGCACCCCCATTCTGCGGAGAATGTAAACTAGCACTTCATTAGAACTGTGCATAGCATCAGCCAGCTGAATGTCTTGGCTGAACCACCAATGTCAGAGGCTTTAAGCTGAGAACAAGTGGTCCCGTCTGATGGTGCACGTTCAAACATAAAAGAAGAAAAGAGCCTATTAAAGTGCTGAGCACCCCCATTCTGCGGAGAATGGAAAGCAGCACATCATTAGAATTGTGCATAGCATCAGCCAGCTGAATGTGTTGGCTGAACCACCAATGTCAGAGGCTTTAAGCTGAGAACAAGTGGTCCCGTCTGATGGTGCACGTTCAAACATAAAAGAAGAAAAGAGCCTATTAAAGTGCTGAGCACCCCCATTCTGCGGAGAATGGAAAGCAGCACATCATTAGAATTGTGCATAGCATCAGCCAGCTTAATGTGTTGACTGAACCACCAATGTCAGATGCTTTAAGCTGAGAACAAGTGGTCCCGTCTGATGGTGCACGCTCGAGCATAAAAGAAGAAAAGAGCCTATTAAAGTGCTGAGCACCCCCATTCTGCGGAGAATGGAAAGCAGCACATCATTAGAATTGTGCATAGCATCAGCCAGCTGAATGTGTTGGCTGAACCACGAATGTCAGAGGCTTTAAGCTGAGAACAAGTGGTCCCGTCTGATGGTGCACGTTCAAACATAAAAGAAGAAAAGAGCCTATTAAAGTGCTGAGCACCCCCATTCTGCGGAGAATGGAAAGCAGCACATCATTAGAATTGTGCATAGCATCAGCCAGCTGAATGTGTTGGCTGAACCACCAATGTCAGATGCTTTAAGCTGAGAACAAGTGGTCCCGTCTGATGGTGCACGTTCAAACATAAAAGAAGAAAAGAGCCTATTAAAGTGCTGAGCACCCCCATTCTGCGGAGAATGGAAAGCAGCACATCATTAGAATTGTGCATAGCATCAGCCAGCTTAATGTGTTGACTGAACCACCAATGTCAGATGCTTTAAGCTGAGAACAAGTGGTCCCGTCTGATGGTGCACGCTCCATCATAAAAGAAGAAAAGAGCCTATTAAAGTGCTGAGCACCCCCATTCTGCGGAGAATGGAAAGCAGCACATCATTAGAACTGTGCATAGCATCAGCCAGCTGAATGTCTTGGCTGAACCACCAATGTCAGATGCTTTAAGCTGAGAACAAGTGGTCCCGTCTGATGGTGCACGTTCAAACATAAAAGAAGAAAAGAGCCTATTAAAGTGCTGAGCACCCCCATTCTGCGGAGAATGTCAACTAGCACTTCATTAGAACTGTGCATAGCATCAGCCAGCTGAATGTGTTGGCTGAAACACCAATGTCAGAGGCTTTAAGCTGAGAACAAGTGGTCCCGTCTGATGGTGCATGTTCAAACATAAAAGAAGAAAAGAGCCTATTAAAGTGCTGAGCACCCCCATTCTGCGGAGAATGGAAAGCAGCACATCATTAGAATTGTGCATAGCATCAGCCAGCTGAATGTGTTGGCTGAACCACCAATGTCAGAGGCTTTAAGCTGAGAACAAGTGGTCCCGTCTGATGGTGCATGTTCAAACATAAAAGAAGAAAAGAGCCTATTAAAGTGCTGAGCACCCCCATTCTGCGGAGAATGGAAAGCAGCACATCATTAGAATTGTGCATAGCATCAGCCAGCTGAATGTGTTGGCTGAACCACCAATGTCAGATGCTTTAAGCTGAGAACAAGTGGTCCCGCCTGATGGTGCACGCTCCATCATAAAAGAAGAAAAGAGCCTATTAAAGTGCTGAGCACCCCCATTCTGCGGAGAATGGAAAGCAGCACATCATTAGAACTGTGCATAGCATCAGCCAGCTGAATGTCTTGGCTGAACCACCAATGTCAGATGCTTTAAGCTGAGAACAAGTGGTCCCGTCTGATGGTGCACGTTCAAACATAAAAGAAGAAAAGAGCTCATTAAAGTGCTGAGCACCCCCATTCTGCGGAGAATGTCAACTAGCACTTCATTAGAACTGTGCATAGCATCAGCCAGCTGAATGTGTTGGCTGAAACACCAATGTCAGAGGCTTTAAGCTGAGAACAAGTGGTCCCGTCTGATGGTGCATGTTCAAACATAAAAGAAGAAAAGAGCCTATTAAAGTGCTGAGCACCCCCATTCTGCGGAGAATGGAAAGCAGCACATCATTAGAATTGTGCATAGCATCAGCCAGCTGAATGTGTTGGCTGAACCACCAATGTCAGAGGCTTTAAGCTGAGAACAAGTGGTCCCGTCTGATGGTGCATGTTCAAACATAAAAGAAGAAAAGAGCCTATTAAAGTGCTGAGCACCCCCATTCTGCGGAGAATGTCAACTAGCACTTCATTAGAACTGTGCATAGCATCAGCCAGCTGAATGTGTTGGCTGAAACACCAATGTCAGAGGCTTTAAGCTGAGAACAAGTGGTCCCGTCTGATGGTGCACGTTCAAACATAAAAGAAGAAAAGAGCCTATTAAAGTGCTGAGCACCCCCATTCTGCGGAGAATGGAAAGCAGCACATCATTAGAATTGTGCATAGCATCAGCCAGCTGAATGTGTTGGCTGAACCACCAATGTCAGAGGCTTTAAGCTGAGAACAAGTGGTCCCGTCTGATGGTGCACGCTGGAGCATAAAAGAAGAAAAGAGCCTATTAAAGTGCTGAGCACCCCCATTCTGCGGAGAATGTAAACTAGCACTTCATTAGAACTGTGCATAGCATCAGCCAGCTGAATGTCTTGGCTGAACCACCAATGTCAGATGCTTTAAGCTGAGAACAAGTGGTCCCGTCTGATGGTGCACGTTCAAACATAAAAGAAGAAAAGAGCCTATTAAAGTGCTGAGCACCCCCATTCTGCGGAGAATGTCAACTAGCACTTCATTAGAACTGTGCATAGCATCAGCCAGCTGAATGTCTTGGCTGAAACACCAATGTCAGAGGCTTTAAGCTGAGAACAAGTGGTCCCGTCTGATGGTGCACGTTCAAACATAAAAGAAGAAAAGAGCCTATTAAAGTGCTGAGCACCCCCATTCTGCGGAGAATGGAAAGCAGCACATTATTAGAATTGTGCATAGCATCAGCCAGCTGAATGTGTTGGCTGAACCACCAATGTCAGAGGCTTTAAGCTGAGAACAAGTGGTCCCGTCTGATGGTGCACGCTCGAGCATAAAAGAAGAAAAGAGCCTATTAAAGTGCTGAGCACCCCCATTCTGCGGAGAATGGAAAGCAGCACATCATTAGAATTGTGCATAGCATCAGCCAGCTGAATGTGTTGGCTGAACCACCAATGTCAGATGCTTTAAGCTGAGAACAAGTGGTCCCGTCTGATGGTGCACGCTCCATCATAAAAGAAGAAAAGAGCCTATTAAAGTGCTGAGCACCCCCATTCTGCGGAGAATGTCAACTAGCACTTCATTAGAACTGTGCATAGCATCAGCCAGCTGAATGTGTTGGCTGAAACACCAATGTCAGAGGCTTTAAGCTGAGAACAAGTGGTCCCGTCTGATGGTGCACGCTCGAGCATAAAAGAAGAAAAGAGCCTATTAAAGTGCTGAGCACCCCCATTCTGCGGAGAATGTAAACTAGCACTTCATTAGAACTGTGCATAGCATCAGCCAGCTGAATGTCTTGGCTGAACCACCAATGTCAGATGCTTTAAGCTGAGAACAAGTGGTCCCGTCTGATGGTGCACGTTCAAACATAAAAGAAGAAAAGAGCCTATTAAAGTGCTGAGCACCCCCATTCTGCGGAGAATGTCAACTAGCACTTCATTAGAACTGTGCATAGCATCAGCCAGCTGAATGTGTTGGCTGAAACACCAATGTCAGAGGCTTTAAGCTGAGAACAAGTGGTCCCGTCTGATGGTGCACGTTCAAACATAAAAGAAGAAAAGAGCCTATTAAAGTGCTGAGCACCCCCATTCTGCGGAGAATGGAAAGCAGCACATTATTAGAATTGTGCATAGCATCAGCCAGCTGAATGTGTTGGCTGAACCACCAATGTCAGAGGCTTTAAGCTGAGAACAAGTGGTCCCGTCTGATGGTGCACGCTCGAGCATAAAAGAAGAAAAGAGCCTATTAAAGTGCTGAGCACCCCCATTCTGCGGAGAATGGAAAGCAGCACATCATTAGAATTGTGCATAGCATCAGCCAGCTGAATGTGTTGGCTGAACCACCAATGTCAGATGCTTTAAGCTGAGAACAAGTGGTCCCGTCTGATGGTGCATGTTCAAACATAAAAGAAGAAAAGAGCCTATTAAAGTGCTGAGCACCCCCATTCTGCGGAGAATGGAAAGCAGCACATCATTAGAATTGTGCATAGCATCAGCCAGCTGAATGTCTTGGCTGAACCACCAATGTCAGAGGCTTTAAGCTGGGAACAAGTGGTCCCGTCTGATGGTGCATGTTCAAACATAAAAGAAGAAAAGAGCCTATTAAAGTGCTGAGCACCCCCATTCTGCGGAGAATGGAAAGCAGCACATCATTAGAATTGTGCATAGCATCAGCCAGCTGAATGTGTTGGCTGAACCACCAATGTCAGAGGCTTTAAGCTGAGAACAAGTGGTCCCGTCTGATGGTGCACGTTCAAACATAAAAGAAGAAAAGAGCCTATTAAAGTGCTGAGCACCCCCATTCTGCGGAGAATGGAAAGCAGCACATCATTAGAATTGTGCATAGCATCAGCCAGCTGAATGTGTTGGCTGAACCACCAATGTCAGAGGCTTTAAGCTGAGAACAAGTGGTCCCGTCTGATGGTGCACGTTCAAACATAAAAGAAGAAAAGAGCCTATTAAAGTGCTGAGCACCCCCATTCTGCGGAGAATGTCAACTAGCACTTCATTAGAACTGTGCATAGCATCAGCCAGCTGAATGTGTTGGCTGAAACACCAATGTCAGAGGCTTTAAGCTGAGAACAAGTGGTCCCGTCTGATGGTGCACGTTCAAACATAAAAGAAGAAAAGAGCCTATTAAAGTGCTGAGCACCCCCATTCTGCGGAGAATGGAAAGCAGCACATCATTAGAATTGTGCATAGCATCAGCCAGCTGAATGTGTTGGCTGAACCACCAATGTCAGATGCTTTAAGCTGAGAACAAGTGGTCCCGTCTGATGGTGCACGCTCCATCATAAAAGAAGAAAAGAGCCTATTAAAGTGCTGAGCACCCCCATTCTGCGGAGAATGTAACTAGCACTTCATTAGAACTGTGCATAGCATCAGCCAGCTGAATGTCTTGGCTGAACCACCAATGTCAGAGGCTTTAAGCTGAGAACAAGTGGTCCCGTCTGATGGTGCACGTTCAAACATAAAAGAAGAAAAGAGCCTATTAAAGTGCTGAGCACCCCCATTCTGCGGAGAATGTCAACTAGCACTTCATTAGAACTGTGCATAGCATCAGCCAGCTGAATGTGTTGGCTGAAACACCAATGTCAGAGGCTTTAAGCTGAGAACAAGTGGTCCCGTCTGATGGTGCACGCTCGAGCATAAAAGAAGAAAAGAGCCTATTAAAGTGCTGAGCACCCCCATTCTGCGGAGAATGTAAACTAGCACTTCATTAGAACTGTGCATAGCATCAGCCAGCTGAATGTCTTGGCTGAACCACCAATGTCAGATGCTTTAAGCTGAGAACAAGTGGTACCGTCTGATGGTGCACGTTCAAACATAAAAGAAGAAAAGAGCCTATTAAAGTGCTGAGCACCCCCATTCTGCGGAGAATGTCAACTAGCACTTCATTAGAACTGTGCATAGCATCAGCCAGCTGAATGTGTTGGCTGAACCACCAATGTCAGAGGCTTTAAGCTGAGAACAAGTGGTCCCGTCTGATGGTGCACGCTCGAGCATAAAAGAAGAAAAGAGCCTATTAAAGTGCTGAGCACCCCCATTCTGCGGAGAATGGAAAGCAGCACATCATTAGAATTGTGCATAGCATCAGCCAGCTGAATGTGTTGGCTGAACCACCAATGTCAGATGCTTTAAGCTGAGAACAAGTGGTCCCGTCTGATGGTGCACGCTCCATCATAAAAGAAGAAAAGAGCCTATTAAAGTGCTGAGCACCCCCATTCTGCGGAGAATGTCAACTAGCACTTCATTAGAACTGTGCATAGCATCAGCCAGCTGAATGTGTTGGCTGAAACACCAATGTCAGAGGCTTTAAGCTGAGAACAAGTGGTCCCGTCTGATGGTGCACGCTCGAGCATAAAAGAAGAAAAGAGCCTATTAAAGTGCTGAGCACCCCCATTCTGCGGAGAATGTAAACTAGCACTTCATTAGAACTGTGCATAGCATCAGCCAGCTGAATGTCTTGGCTGAACCACCAATGTCAGATGCTTTAAGCTGAGAACAAGTGGTCCCGTCTGATGGTGCACGTTCAAACATAAAAGAAGAAAAGAGCCTATTAAAGTGCTGAGCACCCCCATTCTGCGGAGAATGTCAACTAGCACTTCATTAGAACTGTGCATAGCATCAGCCAGCTGAATGTGTTGGCTGAACCACCAATGTCAGAGGCTTTAAGCTGAGAACAAGTGGTCCCGTCTGATGGTGCACGTTCAAACATAAAAGAAGAAAAGAGCCTATTAAAGTGCTGAGCACCCCCATTCTGCGGAGAATGGAAAGCAGCACATCATTAGAATTGTGCATATCATCAGCCAGCTGAATGTGTTGGCTGAACCACCAATGTCAGAGGCTTTAAGCTGAGAACAAGTGGTCCCGTCTGATGGTGCACGTTCAAACATAAAAGAAGAAAAGAGCCTATTAAAGTGCTGAGCACCCCCATTCTGCGGAGAATGGAAAGCAGCACATCATTAGAATTGTGCATAGCATCAGCCAGCTGAATGTGTTGGCTGAACCACCAATGTCAGAGGCTTTAAGCTGAGAACAAGTGGTCCCGTCTGATGGTGCACGTTCAAACATAAAAGAAGAAAAGAGCCTATTAAAGTGCTGAGCACCCCCATTCTGCGGAGAATGTAAACTAGCACTTCATTAGAACTGTGCATAGCATCAGCCAGCTGAATGTCTTGGCTGAACCACCAATGTCAGATGCTTTAAGCTGAGAACAAGTGGTCCCGTCTGATGGTGCATGTTCAAACATAAAAGAAGAAAAGAGCCTATTAAAGTGCTGAGCACCCCCATTCTGCGGAGAATGTCAACTAGCACTTCATTAGAACTGTGCATAGCATCAGCCAGCTGAATGTGTTGGCTGAACCACCAATGTCAGAGGCTTTAAGCTGAGAACAAGTGGTCCCGTCTGATGGTGCACGTTCAAACATAAAAGAAGAAAAGAGCCTATTAAAGTGCTGAGCACCCCCATTCTGCGGAGAATGGAAAGCAGCACATTATTAGAATTGTGCATAGCATCAGCCAGCTGAATGTGTTGGCTGAACCACCAATGTCAGATGCTTTAAGCTGAGAACAAGTGGTCCCGTCTGATGGTGCACGTTCAAACATAAAAGAAGAAAAGAGCCTATTAAAGTGCTGAGCACCCCCATTCTGCGGAGAATGTCAACTAGCATTTCATTAGAACTGTGCATAGCATCAGCCAGCTGAATGTGTTGGCTGAACCACCAATGTCAGAGGCTTTAAGCTGAGAACAAGTGGTCCCGTCTGATGGTGCACGTTCAAACATAAAAGAAGAAAAGAGCCTATTAAAGTGCTGAGCACCCCCATTCTGCGGAGAATGGAAAGCAGCACATTATTAGAATTGTGCATAGCATCAGCCAGCTGAATGTGTTGGCTGAACCACCAATGTCAGAGGCTTTAAGCTGAGAACAAGTGGTCCCGTCTGATGGTGCACGTTCAAACATAAAAGAAGAAAAGAGCCTATTAAAGTGCTGAGCACCCCCATTCTGCGGAGAATGTCAACTAGCACTTCATTAGAACTGTGCATAGCATCAGCCAGCTGAATGTGTTGGCTGAAACACCAATGTCAGATGCTTTAAGCTGAGAACAAGTGGTCCCGTCTGATGGTGCACGTTCAAACATAAAAGAAGAAAAGAGCCTATTAAAGTGCTGAGCACCCCCATTCTGCGGAGAATGGAAAGCAGCACATCATTAGAATTGTGCATAGCATCAGCCAGCTGAATGTGTTGGCTGAACCACCAATGTCAGAGGCTTTAAGCTGAGAACAAGTGGTCCCGTCTGATGGTGCACGCTCGAGCATAAAAGAAGAAAAGAGCCTATTAAAGTGCTGAGCACCCCCATTCTGCGGAGAATGTAAACTAGCACTTCATTAGAACTGTGCATAGCATCAGCCAGCTGAATGTCTTGGCTGAACCACCAATGTCAGATGCTTTAAGCTGAGAACAAGTGGTCCCGTCTGATGGTGCACGTTCAAACATAAAAGAAGAAAAGAGCCTATTAAAGTGCTGAGCACCCCCATTCTGCGGAGAATGGAAAGCAGCACATTATTAGAATTGTGCATAGCATCAGCCAGCTGAATGTGTTGGCTGAACCACCAATGTCAGAGGCTTTAAGCTGAGAACAAGTGGTCCCGTCTGATGGTGCACGCTCGAGCATAAAAGAAGAAAAGAGCCTATTAAAGTGCTGAGCACCCCCATTCTGCGGAGAATGGAAAGCAGCACATCATTAGAATTGTGCATAGCATCAGCCAGCTGAATGTGTTGGCTGAACCACCAATGTCAGATGCTTTAAGCTGAGAACAAGTGGTCCCGTCTGATGGTGCACGCGCCATCATAAAAGAAGAAAAGAGCCTATTAAAGTGCTGAGCACCCCCATTCTGCGGAGAATGTCAACTAGCACTTCATTAGAACTGTGCATAGCATCAGCCAGCTGAATGTGTTGGCTGAAACACCAATGTCAGAGGCTTTAAGCTGAGAACAAGTGGTCCCGTCTGATGGTGCACGCTCGAGCATAAAAGAAGAAAAGAGCCTATTAAAGTGCTGAGCACCCCCATTCTGCGGAGAATGTAAACTAGCACTTCATTAGAACTGTGCATAGCATCAGCCAGCTGAATGTCTTGGCTGAACCACCAATGTCAGATGCTTTAAGCTGAGAACAAGTGGTCCCGTCTGATGGTGCACGTTCAAACATAAAAGAAGAAAAGAGCCTATTAAAGTGCTGAGCACCCCCATTCTGCGGAGAATGGAAAGCAGCACATTATTAGAATTGTGCATAGCATCAGCCAGCTGAATGTGTTGGCTGAACCACCAATGTCAGAGGCTTTAAGCTGAGAACAAGTGGTCCCGTCTGATGGTGCACGCTCGAGCATAAAAGAAGAAAAGAGCCTATTAAAGTGCTGAGCACCCCCATTCTGCGGAGAATGTAAACTAGCACTTCATTAGAACTGTGCATAGCATCAGCCAGCTGAATGTCTTGGCTGAACCACCAATGTCAGAGGCTTTAAGCTGAGAACAAGTGGTCCCGTCTGATGGTGCACGTTCAAACATAAAAGAAGAAAAGAGCCTATTAAAGTGCTGAGCACCCCCATTCTGCGGAGAATGTCAACTAGCACTTCATTAGAACTGTGCATAGCATCAGCCAGCTTAATGTGTTGGCTGAAACACCAATGTCAGAGGCTTTAAGCTGAGAACAAGAGGTCCCGTCTGATGGTGCACGCTCGAGCATAAAAGAAGAAAAGAGCCTATTAAAGTGCTGAGCACCCCCATTCTGCGGAGAATGTAAACTAGCACTTCATTAGAACTGTGCATAGCATCAGCCAGCTGAATGTCTTGGCTGAACCACCAATGTCAGAGGCTTTAAGCTGAGAACAAGTGGTCCCGTCTGATGGTGCACGTTCAAACATAAAAGAAGAAAAGAGCCTATTAAAGTGCTGAGCACCCCCATTCTGCGGAGAATGTCAACTAGCACTTCATTAGAACTGTGCATAGCATCAGCCAGCTGAATGTGTTGGCTGAAACACCAATGTCAGAGGCTTTAAGCTGAGAACAAGTGGTCCCGTCTGATGTTGCACGTTCAAACATAAAAGAAGAAAAGAGCCTATTAAAGTGCTGAGCACCCCCATTCTGCGGAGAATGGAAAGCAGCACATTATTAGAATTGTGCATAGCATCAGCCAGCTGAATGTGTTGGCTGAACCACCAATGTCAGAGGCTTTAAGCTGAGAACAAGTGGTCCCGTCTGATGGTGCACACTCGAGCATAAAAGAAGAAAAGAGCCTATTAAAGTGCTGAGCACCCCCATTCTGCAGAGAATGGAAAGCAGCACATCATTAGAATTGTGCATAGCATCAGCCAGCTGAATGTGTTGGCTGAACCACCAATGTCAGATGCTTTAAGCTGAGAACAAGTGGTCCCGTCTGATGGTGCACGCTCCATCATAAAAGAAGAAAAGAGCCTATTAAAGTGCTGAGCACCCCCATTCTGCGGAGAAT
This sequence comes from Aquarana catesbeiana, assembly GCF_042186555.1. NCBI lineage: Eukaryota > Metazoa > Chordata > Amphibia > Anura > Ranidae > Aquarana > Aquarana catesbeiana. Next base: position 265,881,238 of record NC_133331.1, read on the forward strand.
GGAAAGCAGCACATCATTAGAATTGTGCATAGCATCAGCCAGCTGAATGTGTTGGCTGAACCACCAATGTCAGAGGCTTTAAGCTGAGAACAAGTGGTCCCGTCTGATGGTGCACGTTCAAACATAAAAGAAGAAAAGAGCCTATTAAAGTGCTGAGCACCCCCATTCTGCGGAGAATGGAAAGCAGCACATCATTAGAATTGTGCATAGCATCAGCCAGCTGAATGTGTTGGCTGAACCACCAATGTCAGAGGCTTTAAGCTGAGAACAAGTGGTCCCGTCTGATGGTGCACGTTCAAACATAAAAGAAGAAAAGAGCCTATTAAAGTGCTGAGCACCCCCATTCTGCGGAGAATGTAAACTAGCACTTCATTAGAACTGTGCATAGCATCAGCCAGCTGAATGTCTTGGCTGAACCACCAATGTCAGATGCTTTAAGCTGAGAACAAGTGGTCCCGTCTGATGGTGCATGTTCAAACATAAAAAAAGAAAAGAGCCTATTAAAGTGCTGAGCACCCCCATTCTGCGGAGAATGTCAACTAGCACTTCATTAGAACTGTGCATAGCATCAGCCAGCTGAATGTGTTGGCTGAACCACCAATGTCAGAGGCTTTAAGCTGAGAACAAGTGGTCCCGTCTGATGGTGCACGTTCAAACATAAAAGAAGAAAAGAGCCTATTAAAGTGCTGAGCACCCCCATTCTGCGGAGAATGGAAAGCAGCACATTATTAGAATTGTGCATAGCATCAGCCAGCTGAATGTGTTGGCTGAACCACCAATGTCAGAGGCTTTAAGCTGAGAACAAGTGGTCCCGTCTGATGGTGCACGCTCGAGCATAAAAGAAGAAAAGAGCCTATTAAAGTGCTGAGCACCCCCATTTTGCGGAGAATGGAAAGCAGCACATCATTAGAATTGTGTATAGCATCAGCCAGCTGAATGTGTTGGCTGAACCACCAATGTCAGATGCTTTAAGCTGAGAACAAGTGGTCCCGTCTGATGGTGCACGTTCAAACATAAAAGAAGAAAAGAGCCTATTAAAGTGCTGAGCACCCCCATTCTGCGGAGAATGTCAACTAGCACTTCATTAGAACTGTGCATAGCATCAGCCAGCTGAATGTGTTGGCTGAAACACCAATGTCAGAGGCTTTAAGCTGAGAACAAGTGGTCCCGTCTGATGGTGCACGTTCAAACATAAAAGAAGAAAAGAGCCTATTAAAGTGCTGAGCACCCCCATTCTGCGGAGAATGGAAAGCAGCACATCATTAGAATTGTGCATAGCATCAGCCAGCTGAATGTGTTGGCTGAACCACCAATGTCAGAGGCTTTAAGCTGAGAACAAGTGGTCCCGTCTGATGGTGCACGTTCAAACATAAAAGAAGAAAAGAGCCTATTAAAGTGCTGAGCACCCCCATTCTGCGGAGAATGGAAAGCAGCACATTATTAGAATTGTGCATAGCATCAGCCAGCTGAATGTGTTGGCTGAACCACCAATGTCAGAGGCTTTAAGCTGAGAACAAGTGGTCCCGTCTGATGGTGCACGTTCAAACATAAAAGAAGAAAAGAGCCTATTAAAGTGCTGAGCACCCCCATTCTGCGGAGAATGTCAACTAGCACTTCATTAGAACTGTGCATAGCATCAGCCAGCTGAATGTGTTGGCTGAAACACCAATGTCAGAGGCTTTAAGCTGAGAACAAGTGGTCCCGTCTGATGGTGCATGTTCAAACATAAAAGAAGAAAAGAGCCTATTAAAGTGCTGAGCACCCCCATTCTGCGGAGAATGTAAACTAGCACTTCATTAGAACTGTGCATAGCATCAGCCAGCTGAATGTCTTGGCTGAACCACCAATGTCAGAGGCTTTAAGCTGAGAACAAGTGGTCCCGTCTGATGGTGCACGCTCCATCATAAAAGAAGAAAAGAGCCTATTAAAGTGCTGAGCACCCCCATTCTGCGGAGAATGGAAAGCAGCACATCATTAGAATTGTGCATAGCATCAGCCAGCTGAATGTGTTGGCTGAACCACCAATGTCAGAGGCTTTAAGCTGAGAACAAGTGGTCCCGTCTGATGGTGCACGCTCGAGCATAAAAGAAGAAAAGAGCCTATTAAAGTGCTGAGCACCCCCATTCTGCGGAGAATGTAAACTAGCACTTCATTAGAACTGTGCATAGCATCAGCCAGCTGAATGTCTTGGCTGAACCACCAATGTCAGATGCTTTAAGCTGAGAACAAGTGGTCCCGTCTGATGGTGCACATTCAAACATAAAAGAAGAAAAGAGCCTATTAAAGTGCTGAGCACCCCCATTCTGCGGAGAATGGAAAGCAGCACATCATTAGAATTGTGCATAGCATCAGCCAGCTGAATGTGTTGGCTGAACCACCAATGTCAGATGCTTTAAGCTGAGAACAAGTGGTCCCGTCTGATGGTGCACGCTCCATCATAAAAGAAGAAAAGAGCCTATTAAAGTGCTGAGCACCCCCATTCTGCGGAGAATGTCAACTAGCACTTCATTAGAACAGTGCATAGCATCAGCCAGCTGAATGTGTTGGCTGAAACACCAATGTCAGAGGCTTTAAGCTGAGAACAAGTGGTCCCGTCTGATGGTGCACGCTCGAGCATAAAAGAAGAAAAGAGCCTATTAAAGTGCTGAGCACCCCCATTCTGCGGAGAATGTAAACTAGCACTTCATTAGAACTGTGCATAGCATCAGCCAGCTGAATGTCTTGGCTGAACCACCAATGTCAGATGCTTTAAGCTGAGAACAAGTGGTCCCGTATGATGGTGCACGTTCAAACATAAAAGAAGAAAAGAGCCTATTAAAGTGCTGAGCACCCCCATTCTGCGGAGAATGGAAAGCAGCACATTATTAGAATTGTGCATAGCATCAGCCAGCTGAATGTGTTGGCTGAACCACCAATGTCAGAGGCTTTAAGCTGAGAACAAGTGGTCCCGTCTGATGGTGCACGCTCGAGCATAAAAGAAGAAAAGAGCCTATTAAAGTGCTGAGCACCCCCATTCTGCGGAGAATGTAAACTAGCACTTCATTAGAACTGTGCATAGCATCAGCCAGCTGAATGTCTTGGCTGAACCACCAATGTCAGAGGCTTTAAGCTGAGAACAAGTGGTCCCGTCTGATGGTGCACGTTCAAACATAAAAGAAGAAAAGAGCCTATTAAAGTGCTGAGCACCCCCATTCTGCGGAGAATGTCAACTAGCACTTCATTAGAACTGTGCATAGCATCAGCCAGCTGAATGTGTTGGCTGAAACACCAATGTCAGAGGCTTTAAGCTGAGAACAAGTGGTCCCGTCTGATGGTGCACGTTCAAACATAAAAGAAGAAAAGAGCCTATTAAAGTGCTGAGCACCCCCATTCTGCGGAGAATGGAAAGCAGCACATTATTAGAATTGTGCATAGCATCAGCCAGCTGAATGTGTTGGCTGAACCACCAATGTCAGAGGCTTTAAGCTGAGAACAAGTGGTCCCGTCTGATGGTGCACGCTCGAGCATAAAAGAAGAAAAGAGCCTATTAAAGTGCTGAGCACCCCCATTCTGCGGAGAATGGAAAGCAGCACATCATTAGAATTGTGCATAGCATCAGCCAGCTGAATGTGTTGGCTGAACCACCAATGTCAGATGCTTTAAGCTGAGAACAAGTGGTCCCGTCTGATGGTGCACGCTCCATCATAAAAGAAGAAAAGAGCCCATTAAAGTGCTGAGCACCCCCATTCTGCGGAGAATGTAAACTAGCACTTCATTAGAACTGTGCATAGCATCAGCCAGCTGAATGTCTTGGCTGAACCACCAATGTCAGAGGCTTTAAGCTGAGAACAAGTGGTCCCGTCTGATGGTGCACGCTCGAGCATAAAAGAAGAAAAGAGCCTATTAAAGTGCTGAGCACCCCCATTCTGCGGAGAATGGAAAGCAGCACATCATTAGAATTGTGCATAGCATCAGCCAGCTGAATGTGTTGGCTGAACCACCAATGTCAGATGCTTTAAGCTGAGAACAAGTGGTCCCGTCTGATGGTGCACGCTCCATCATAAAAGAAGAAAAGAGCCTATTAAAGTGCTGAGCACCCCCATTCTGCGGAGAATGTCAACTAGCACTTCATTAGAACTGTGCATAGCATCAGCCAGCTGAATGTGTTGGCTGAACCACCAATGTCAGAGGCTTTAAGCTGAGAACAAGTGGTCCCGTCTGATGGTGCACGCTCGAGCATAAAAGAAGAAAAGAGCCTATTAAAGTGCTGAGCACCCCCATTCTGCGGAGAATGTAAACTAGCACTTCATTAGAACTGTGCATAGCATCAGCCAGCTGAATGTCTTGGCTGAACCACCAATGTCAGATGCTTTAAGCTGAGAACAAGTGGTCCCGTCTGATGGTGCACGTTCAAACATAAAAGAAGAAAAGAGCCTATTAAAGTGCTGAGCACCCCCATTCTGCGGAGAATGTCAACTAGCACTTCATTAGAACTGTGCATAGCATCAGCCAGCTGAATGTCTTGGCTGAACCACCAATGTCAGATGCTTTAAGCTGAGAACAAGTGGTCCCGTCTGATGGTGCACGTTCAAACATAAAAGAAGAAAAGAGCCTATTAAAGTGCTGAGCACCCCCATTCTGCGGAGAATGTCAACTAGCACTTCATTAGAACTGTGCATAGCATCAGCCAGCTGAATGTGTTGGCTGAAACAACAATGTCAGAGGCTTTAAGCTGAGAACAAGTGGTCCCGTCTGATGGTGCACGCTCGAGCATAAAAGAAGAAAAGAGCCTATTAAAGTGCTGAGCACCCCCATTCTGCGGAGAATGTAAACTAGCACTTCATTAGAACTGTGCATAGCATCAGCCAGCTGAATGTCTTGGCTGAACCACCAATGTCAGAGGCTTTAAGCTGAGAACAAGTGGTCCCGTCTGATGGTGCACGCTCCATCATAAAAGAAGAAAAGAGCCTATTAAAGTGCTGAGCACCCCCATTCTGCGGAGAATGGAAAGCAGCACATCATTAGAATTGTGCATAGCATCAGCCAGCTGAATGTGTTGGCTGAACCACCAATGTCAGAGGCTTTAAGCTGAGAACAAGTGGTCCCGTCTGATGGTGCATGTTCAAACATAAAAGAAGAAAAGAGCCTATTAAAGTGCTGAGCACCCCCATTCTGCGGAGAATGGAAAGCAGCACATCATTAGAATTGTGCAAAGCATCAGCCAGCTGAATGTGTTGGCTGAACCACCAATGTCAGATGCTTTAAGCTGAGAACAAGTGGTCCCGTCTGATGGTGCACGCTCCATCATAAAAGAAGAAAAGAGCCTATTAAAGTGCTGAGCACCCCCATTCTGCGGAGAATGGAAAGCAGCACATCATTAGAATTGTGCATAGCATCAGCCAGCTGAATGTGTTGGCTGAACCACCAATGTCAGAGGCTTTAAGCTGAGAACAAGTGGTCCCGTCTGATGGTGCACGTTCAAACATAAAAGAAGAAAAGAGCCTATTAAAGTGCTGAGCACCCCCATTCTGCGGAGAATGGAAAGCAGCACATCATTAGAATTGTGCATAGCATCAGCCAGCTGAATGTGTTGGCTGAACCACCAATGTCAGAGGCTTTAAGCTGAGAACAAGTGGTCCCGTCTGATGGTGCACGTTCAAACATAAAAGAAGAAAAGAGCCTATTAAAGTGCTGAGCACCCCCATTCTGCGGAGAATGTAAACTAGCACTTCATTAGAACTGTGCATAGCATCAGCCAGCTGAATGTCTTGGCTGAACCACCAATGTCAGATGCTTTAAGCTGAGAACAAGTGGTCCCGTCTGATGGTGCATGTTCAAACATAAAAGAAGAAAAGAGCCTATTAAAGTGCTGAGCACCCCCATTCTGCGGAGAATGTCAACTAGCACTTCATTAGAACTGTGCATAGCATCAGCCAGCTGAATGTGTTGGCTGAACCACCAATGTCAGAGGCTTTAAGCTGAGAACAAGTGGTCCCGTCTGATGGTGCACGTTCAAACATAAAAGAAGAAAAGAGCCTATTAAAGTGCTGAGCACCCCCATTCTGCGGAGAATGGAAAGCAGCACATTATTAGAATTGTGCATAGCATCAGCCAGCTGAATGTGTTGGCTGAACCACCAATGTCAGATGCTTTAAGCTGAGAACAAGTGGTCCCGTCTGATGGTGCACGTTCAAACATAAAAGAAGAAAAGAGCCTATTAAAGTGCTGAGCACCCCCATTCTGCGGAGAATGTCAACTAGCATTTCATTAGAACTGTGCATAGCATCAGCCAGCTGAATGTGTTGGCTGAACCACCAATGTCAGAGGCTTTAAGCTGAGAACAAGTGGTCCCGTCTGATGGTGCACGTTCAAACATAAAAGAAGAAAAGAGCCTATTAAAGTGCTGAGCACCCCCATTCTGCGGAGAATGGAAAGCAGCACATCATTAGAATTGTGCATAGCATCAGCCAGCTGAATGTGTTGGCTGAACCACCAATGTCAGAGGCTTTAAGCTGAGAACAAGTGGTCCCGTCTGATGGTGCACGTTCAAACATAAAAGAAGAAAAGAGCCTATTAAAGTGCTGAGCACCCCCATTCTGCGGAGAATGGAAAGCAGCACATTATTAGAATTGTGCATAGCATCAGCCAGCTGAATGTGTTGGCTGAACCACCAATGTCAGATGCTTTAAGCTGAGAACAAGTGGTCCCGTCTGATGGTGCACGTTCAAACATAAAAGAAGAAAAGAGCCTATTAAAGTGCTGAGCACCCCCATTCTGCGGAGAATGTCAACTAGCATTTCATTAGAACTGTGCATAGCATCAGCCAGCTGAATGTGTTGGCTGAACCACCAATGTCAGAGGCTTTAAGCTGAGAACAAGTGGTCCCGTCTGATGGTGCACGTTCAAACATAAAAGAAGAAAAGAGCCTATTAAAGTGCTGAGCACCCCCATTCTGCGGAGAATGGAAAGCAGCACATTATTAGAATTGTGCATAGCATCAGCCAGCTGAATGTGTTGGCTGAACCACCAATGTCAGAGGCTTTAAGCTGAGAACAAGTGGTCCCGTCTGATGGTGCACGTTCAAACATAAAAGAAGAAAAGAGCCTATTAAAGTGCTGAGCACCCCCATTCTGCGGAGAATGTCAACTAGCACTTCATTAGAACTGTGCATAGCATCAGCCAGCTGAATGTGTTGGCTGAAACACCAATGTCAGAGGCTTTAAGCTGAGAACAAGTGGTCCCGTCTGATGGTGCATGTTCAAACATAAAAGAAGAAAAGAGCCTATTAAAGTGCTGAGCACCCCCATTCTGCGGAGAATGTAAACTAGCACTTCATTAGAACTGTGCATAGCATCAGCCAGCTGAATGTCTTGGCTGAACCACCAATGTCAGATGCTTTAAGCTGAGAACAAGTGGTCCCGTCTGATGGTGCACGTTCAAACATAAAAGAAGAAAAGAGCCTATTAAAGTGCTGAGCACCCCCATTCTGCGGAGAATGGAAAGCAGCACATCATTAGAATTGTGCATAGCATCAGCCAGCTGAATGTGTTGGCTGAACCACCAATGTCAGAGGCTTTAAGCTGAGAACAAGTGGTCCCGTCTGATGGTGCACGCTCGAGCATAAAAGAAGAAAAGAGCCTATTAAAGTGCTGAGCACCCCCATTCTGCGGAGAATGTAAACTAGCACTTCATTAGAACTGTGCATAGCATCAGCCAGCTGAATGTCTTGGCTGAACCACCAATGTCAGATGCTTTAAGCTGAGAACAAGTGGTCCCGTCTGATGGTGCACGTTCAAACATAAAAGAAGAAAAGAGCCTATTAAAGTGCTGAGCACCCCCATTCTGCGGAGAATGTCAACTAGCACTTCATTAGAACTGTGCATAGCATCAGCCAGCTGAATGTCTTGGCTGAAACACCAATGTCAGAGGCTTTAAGCTGAGAACAAGTGGTCCCGTCTGATGGTGCACGTTCAAACATAAAAGAAGAAAAGAGCCTATTAAAGTGCTGAGCACCCCCATTCTGCGGAGAATGGAAAGCAGCACATTATTAGAATTGTGCATAGCATCAGCCAGCTGAATGTGTTGGCTGAACCACCAATGTCAGAGGCTTTAAGCTGAGAACAAGTGGTCCCGTCTGATGGTGCACGTTCAAACATAAAAGAAGAAAAGAGCCTATTAAAGTGCTGAGCACCCCCATTCTGCGGAGAATGTCAACTAGCACTTCATTAGAACTGTGCATAGCATCAGCCAGCTGAATGTGTTGGCTGAAACACCAATGTCAGAGGCTTTAAGCTGAGAACAAGTGGTCCCATCTGATGGTGCATGTTCAAACATAAAAGAAGAAAAGAGCCTATTAAAGTGCTGAGCACCCCCATTCTGCGGAGAATGTAAACTAGCACTTCATTAGAACTGTGCATAGCATCAGCCAGCTGAATGTCTTGGCTGAACCACCAATGTCAGAGGCTTTAAGCTGAGAACAAGTGGTCCCGTCTGATGGTGCACGCTCCATCATAAAAGAAGAAAAGAGCCTATTAAAGTGCTGAGCACCCCCATTCTGCGGAGAATGGAAAGCAGCACATCATTAGAATTGTGCATAGCATCAGCCAGCTGAATGTGTTGGCTGAACCACCAATGTCAGAGGCTTTAAGCTGAGAACAAGTGGTCCCGTCTGATGGTGCACGCTCGAGCATAAAAGAAGAAAAGAGCCTATTAAAGTGCTGAGCACCCCCATTCTGCGGAGAATGTAAACTAGCACTTCATTAGAACTGTGCATAGCATCAGCCAGCTGAATGTCTTGGCTGAACCACCAATGTCAGATGCTTTAAGCTGAGAACAAGTGGTCCCGTCTGATGGTGCACGTTCAAACATAAAAGAAGAAAAGAGCCTATTAAAGTGCTGAGCACCCCCATTCTGCGGAGAATGGAAAGCAGCACATTATTAGAATTGTGCATAGCATCAGCCAGCTGAATGTGTTGGCTGAACCACCAATGTCAGAGGCTTTAAGCTGAGAACAAGTGGTCCCGTCTGATGGTGCACGCTCGAGCATAAAAGAAGAAAAGAGCCTATTAAAGTGCTGAGCACCCCCATTCTGCGGAGAATGGAAAGCAGCACATCATTAGAATTGTGCATAGCATCAGCCAGCTGAATGTGTTGGCTGAACCACCAATGTCAGATGCTTTAAGCTGAGAACAAGTGGTCCCGTCTGATGGTGCACGCGCCATCATAAAAGAAGAAAAGAGCCTATTAAAGTGCTGAGCACCCCCATTCTGCGGAGAATGTCAACTAGCACTTCATTAGAACTGTGCATAGCATCAGCCAGCTGAATGTGTTGGCTGAAACACAAATGTCAGATGCTTTAAGCTGAGAACAAGTGGTCCCGTCTGATGGTGCACGTTCAAACATAAAAGAAGAAAAGAGCCTATTAAAGTGCTGAGCACCCCCATTCTGCGGAGAATGGAAAGCAGCACATTATTAGAATTGTGCATAGCATCAGCCAGCTGAATGTGTTGGCTGAACCACCAATGTCAGAGGCTTTAAGCTGAGAACAAGTGGTCCCGTCTGATGGTGCACGCTCGAGCATAAAAGAAGAAAAGAGCCTATTAAAGTGCTGAGCACCCCCATTCTGCGGAGAATGTAAACTAGCACTTCATTAGAACTGTGCATAGCATCAGCCAGCTGAATGTCTTGGCTGAACCACCAATGTCAGAGGCTTTAAGCTGAGAACAAGTGGTCCCGTCTGATGGTGCACGTTCAAACATAAAAGAAGAAAAGAGCCTATTAAAGTGCTGAGCACCCCCATTCTGCGGAGAATGTCAACTAGCACTTCATTAGAACTGTGCATAGCATCAGCCAGCTTAATGTGTTGGCTGAAACACCAATGTCAGAGGCTTTAAGCTGAGAACAAGAGGTCCCGTCTGATGGTGCACGCTCGAGCATAAAAGAAGAAAAGAGCCTATTAAAGTGCTGAGCACCCCCATTCTGCGGAGAATGTAAACTAGCACTTCATTAGAACTGTGCATAGCATCAGCCAGCTGAATGTCTTGGCTGAACCACCAATGTCAGAGGCTTTAAGCTGAGAACAAGTGGTCCCGTCTGATGGTGCACGTTCAAACATAAAAGAAGAAAAGAGCCTATTAAAGTGCTGAGCACCCCCATTCTGCGGAGAATGTCAACTAGCACTTCATTAGAACTGTGCATAGCATCAGCCAGCTGAATGTGTTGGCTGAAACACCAATGTCAGAGGCTTTAAGCTGAGAACAAGTGGTCCCGTCTGATGTTGCACGTTCAAACATAAAAGAAGAAAAGAGCCTATTAAAGTGCTGAGCACCCCCATTCTGCGGAGAATGGAAAGCAGCACATTATTAGAATTGTGCATAGCATCAGCCAGCTGAATGTGTTGGCTGAACCACCAATGTCAGAGGCTTTAAGCTGAGAACAAGTGGTCCCGTCTGATGGTGCACGCTCGAGCATAAAAGAAGAAAAGAGCCTATTAAAGTGCTGAGCACCCCCATTCTGCAGAGAATGGAAAGCAGCACATCATTAGAATTGTGCATAGCATCAGCCAGCTGAATGTGTTGGCTGAACCACCAATGTCAGATGCTTTAAGCTGAGAACAAGTGGTCCCGTCTGATGGTGCACGCTCCATCATAAAAGAAGAAAAGAGCCTATTAAAGTGCTGAGCACCCCCATTCTGCGGAGAATGGAAAGCAGCACATCATTAGAATTGTGCATAGCATCAGCCAGCTGAATGTGTTGGCTGAACCACCAATGTCAGAGGCTTTAAGCTGAGAACAAGTGGTCCCGTCTGATGGTGCACGTTCAAACATAAAAGAAGAAAAGAGCCTATTAAAGTGCTGAGCACCCCCATTCTGCGGAGAATGGAAAGCAGCACATCATTAGAATTGTGCATAGCATCAGCCAGCTGAATGTGTTGGCTGAACCACCAATGTCAGAGGCTTTAAGCTGAGAACAAGTGGTCCCGTCTGATGGTGCACGTTCAAACATAAAAGAAGAAAAGAGCCTATTAAAGTGCTGAGCACCCCCATTCTGCGGAGAATGGAAAGCAGCACATTATTAGAATTGTGCATAGCATCAGCCAGCTGAATGTCTTGGCTGAACCACCAATGTCAGATGCTTTAAGCTGAGAACAAGTGGTCCCGTCTGATGGTGCATGTTCAAACATAAAAGAAGAAAAGAGCCTATTAAAGTGCTGAGCACCCCCATTCTGCGGAGAATGTCAACTAGCACTTCATTAGAACTGTGCATAGCATCAGCCAGCTGAATGTGTTGGCTGAACCACCAATGTCAGAGGCTTTAAGCTGAGAACAAGTGGTCCCGTCTGATGGTGCACGTTCAAACATAAAAGAAGAAAAGAGCCTATTAAAGTGCTGAGCACCCCCATTCTGCGGAGAATGGAAAGCAGCACATTATTAGAATTGTGCATAGCATCAGCCAGCTGAATGTGTTGGCTGAACCACCAATGTCAGAGGCTTTAAGCTGAGAACAAGTGGTCCCGTCTGATGGTGCACGCTCGAGCATAAAAGAAGAAAAGAGCCTATTAAAGTGCTGAGCACCCCCATTCTGCGGAGAATGGAAAGCAGCACATCATTAGAATTGTGTATAGCATCAGCCAGCTGAATGTGTTGGCTGAACCACCAATGTCAGATGCTTTAAGCTGAGAACAAGTGGTCCCGTCTGATGGTGCACGTTCAAACATAAAAGAAGAAAAGAGCCTATTAAAGTGCTGAGCACCCCCATTCTGCGGAGAATGTCAACTAGCACTTCATTAGAACTGTGCATAGCATCAGCCAGCTGAATGTGTTGGCTGAAACACCAATGTCAGAGGCTTTAAGCTGAGAACAAGTGGTCCCGTCTGATGGTGCACGTTCAAACATAAAAGAAGAAAAGAGCCTATTAAAGTGCTGAGCACCCCCATTCTGCGGAGAATGGAAAGCAGCACATCATTAGAATTGTGCATAGCATCAGCCAGCTGAATGTGTTGGCTGAACCACCAATGTCAGAGGCTTTAAGCTGAGAACAAGTGGTCCCGTCTGATGGTGCACGTTCAAACATAAAAGAAGAAAAGAGCCTATTAAAGTGCTGAGCACCCCCATTCTGCGGAGAATGGAAAGCAGCACATTATTAGAATTGTGCATAGCATCAGCCAGCTGAATGTGTTGGCTGAACCACCAATGTCAGAGGCTTTAAGCTGAGAACAAGTGGTCCCGTCTGATGGTGCACGTTCAAACATAAAAGAAGAAAAGAGCCTATTAAAGTGCTGAGCACCCCCATTCTGCGGAGAATGTCAACTAGCACTTCATTAGAACCGTGCATAGCATCAGCCAGCTGAATGTGTTGGCTGAAACACCAATGTCAGAGGCTTTAAGCTGAGAACAAGTGGTCCCGTCTGATGGTGCATGTTCAAACATAAAAGAAGAAAAGAGCCTATTAAAGTGCTGAGCACCCCCATTCTGCGGAGAATGTAAACTAGCACTTCATTAGAACTGTGCATAGCATCAGCCAGCTGAATGTCTTGGCTGAACCACCAATGTCAGAGGCTTTAAGCTGAGAACAAGTGGTCCCGTCTGATGGTGCACGCTCCATCATAAAAGAAGAAAAGAGCCTATTAAAGTGCTGAGCACCCCCATTCTGCGGAGAATGGAAAGCAGCACATCATTAGAATTGTGCATAGCATCAGCCAGCTGAATGTGTTGGCTGAACCACCAATGTCAGAGGCTTTAAGCTGAGAACAAGTGGTCCCGTCTGATGGTGCACGCTCGAGCATAAAAGAAGAAAAGAGCCTATTAAAGTGCTGAGCACCCCCATTCTGCGGAGAATGTAAACTAGCACTTCATTAGAACTGTGCATAGCATCAGCCAGCTGAATGTCTTGGCTGAACCACCAATGTCAGATGCTTTAAGCTGAGAACAAGTGGTCCCGTCTGATGGTGCACGTTCAAACATAAAAGAAGAAAAGAGCCTATTAAAGTGCTGAGCACCCCCATTCTGCGGAGAATGGAAAGCAGCACATTATTAGAATTGTGCATAGCATCAGCCAGCTGAATGTGTTGGCTGAACCACCAATGTCAGAGGCTTTAAGCTGAGAACAAGTGGTCCCGTCTGATGGTGCACGCTCGAGCATAAAAGAAGAAAAGAGCCTATTAAAGTGCTGAGCACCCCCATTCTGCGGAGAATGGAAAGCAGCACATCATTAGAATTGTGCATAGCATCAGCCAGCTGAATGTGTTGGCTGAACCACCAATGTCAGATGCTTTAAGCTGAGAACAAGTGGTCCCGTCTGATGGTGCACGCTCCATCATAAAAGAAGAAAAGAGCCTATTAAAGTGCTGAGCACCCCCATTCTGCGGAGAATGTCAACTAGCACTTCATTAGAACTGTGCATAGCATCAGCCAGCTGAATGTGTTGGCTGAAACACCAATGTCAGAGGCTTTAAGCTGAGAACAAGTGGTCCCGTCTGATGGTGCACGCTCGAGCATAAAAGAAGAAAAGAGCCTATTAAAGTGCTGAGCACCCCCATTCTGCGGAGAATGTAAACTAGCACTTCATTAGAACTGTGCATAGCATCAGCCAGCTGAATGTCTTGGCTGAACCACCAATGTCAGATGCTTTAAGCTGAGAACAAGTGGTCCAGTATGATGGTGCACGTTCAAACATAAAAGAAGAAAAGAGCCTATTAAAGTGCTGAGCACCCCCATTCTGCGGAGAATGGAAAGCAGCACATTATTAGAATTGTGCATAGCATCAGCCAGCTGAATGTGTTGGCTGAACCACCAATGTCAGAGGCTTTAAGCTGAGAACAAGTGGTCCCGTCTGATGGTGCACGCTCGAGCATAAAAGAAGAAAAGAGCCTATTAAAGTGCTGAGCACCCCCATTCTGCGGAGAATGTAAACTAGCACTTCATTAGAACTGTGCATAGCATCAGCCAGCTGAATGTCTTGGCTGAACCACCAATGTCAGAGGCTTTAAGCTGAGAACAAGTGGTCCCGTCTGATGGTGCACGTTCAAACATAAAAGAAGAAAAGAGCCTATTAAAGTGCTGAGCACCCCCATTCTGCGGAGAATGTCAACTAGCACTTCATTAGAACTGTGCATAGCATCAGCCAGCTGAATGTGTTGGCTGAAACACCAATGTCAGAGGCTTTAAGCTGAGAACAAGTGGTCCCGTCTGATGGTGCACGTTCAAACATAAAAGAAGAAAAGAGCCTATTAAAGTGCTGAGCACCCCCATTCTGCGGAGAATGGAAAGCAGCACATTATTAGAATTGTGCATAGCATCAGCCAGCTGAATGTGTTGGCTGAACCACCAATGTCAGAGGCTTTAAGCTGAGAACAAGTGGTCCCGTCTGATGGTGCACGCTCGAGCATAAAAGAAGAAAAGAGCCTATTAAAGTGCTGAGCACCCCCATTCTGCGGAGAATGGAAAGCAGCACATCATTAGAATTGTGCATAGCATCAGCCAGCTGAATGTGTTGGCTGAACCACCAATGTCAGATGCTTTAAGCTGAGAACAAGTGGTCCCGTCTGATGGTGCACGCTCCATCATAAAAGAAGAAAAGAGCCCATTAAAGTGCTGAGCACCCCCATTCTGCGGAGAATGTAAACTAGCACTTCATTAGAACTGTGCATAGCATCAGCCAGCTGAATGTCTTGGCTGAACCACCAATGTCAGAGGCTTTAAGCTGAGAACAAGTGGTCCCGTCTGATGGTGCACGCTCCATCATAAAAGAAGAAAAGAGCCTATTAAAGTGCTGAGCACCCCCATTCTGCGGAGAATGGAAAGCAGCACATCATTAGAATTGTGCATAGCATCAGCCAGCTGAATGTGTTGGCTGAACCACCAATGTCAGAGGCTTTAAGCTGAGAACAAGTGGTCCCGTCTGATGGTGCATGTTCAAACATAAAAGAAGAAAAGAGCCTATTAAAGTGCTGAGCACCCCCATTCTGCGGAGAATGGAAAGCAGCACATCATTAGAATTGTGCATAGCATCAGTCAGCTGAATGTGTTGGCTGAACCACCAATGTCAGAGGCTTTAAGCTGAGAACAAGTGGTCCCGTCTGATGGTGCACGCTCCATCATAAAAGAAGAAAAGAGCCTATTAAAGTGCTGAGCACCCCCATTCTGCGGAGAATGTCAACTAGCACTTCATTAGAACTGTGCATAGCATCAGCCAGCTGAATGTCTTGGCTGAACCACCAATGTCAGAGGCTTTAAGCTGAGAACAAGTGGTCCCGTCTGATGGTGCACGTTCAAACATAAAAGAAGAAAAGAGCCTATTAAAGTGCTGAGCACCCCCATTCTGCGGAGAATGTCAACTAGCACTTCATTAGAACTGTGCATAGCATCAGCCAGCTGAATGTGTTGGCTGAAACACCAATGTCAGAGGCTTTAAGCTGAGAACAAGTGGTCCCGTCTGATGGTGCACGTTCAAACATAAAAGAAGAAAAGAGCCTATTAAAGTGCTGAGCACCCCCATTCTGCGGAGAATGGAAAGCAGCACATTATTAGAATTGTGCATAGCATCAGCCAGCTGAATGTGTTGGCTGAACCACCAATGTCAGAGGCTTTAAGCTGAGAACAAGTGGTCCCGTCTGATGGTGCACGCTCGAGCATAAAAGAAGAAAAGAGCCTATTAAAGTGCTGAGCACCCCCATTCTGCGGAGAATGGAAAGCAGCACATCATTAGAATTGTGCATAGCATCAGCCAGCTGAATGTGTTGGCTGAACCACCAATGTCAGATGCTTTAAGCTGAGAACAAGTGGTCCCGTCTGATGGTGCACGCTCCATCATAAAAGAAGAAAAGAGCCTATTAAAGTGCTGAGCACCCCCATTCTGCGGAGAATGTCAACTAGCACTTCATTAGAACTTTGCATAGCATCAGCCAGCTGAATGTGTTGGCTGAACCACCAATGTCAGAGGCTTTAAGCTGAGAACAAGTGGTCCCGTCTGATGGTGCACGCTCGAGCATAAAAGAAGAAAAGAGCCTATTAAAGTGCTGAGCACCCCCATTCTGCGGAGAATGTAAACTAGCACTTCATTAGAACTGTGCATAGCATCAGCCAGCTGAATGTCTTGGCTGAACCACCAATGTCAGATGCTTTAAGCTGAGAACAAGTGGTCCCGTCTGATGGTGCACGTTCAAACATAAAAGAAGAAAAGAGCCTATTAAAGTGCTGAGCACCCCCATTCTGCGGAGAATGTCAACTAGCACTTCATTAGAACTGTGCATAGCATCAGCCAGCTGAATGTCTTGGCTGAACCACCAATGTCAGATGCTTTAAGCTGAGAACAAGTGGTCCCGTCTGATGGTGCACGTTCAAACATAAAAGAAGAAAAGAGCCTATTAAAGTGCTGAGCACCCCCATTCTGCGGAGAATGTCAACTAGCACTTCATTAGAACTGTGCATAGCATCAGCCAGCTGAATGTGTTGGCTGAAACAACAATGTCAGAGGCTTTAAGCTGAGAACAAGTGGTCCCGTCTGATGGTGCACGCTCGAGCATAAAAGAAGAAAAGAGCCTATTAAAGTGCTGAGCACCCCCATTCTGCGGAGAATGTAAACTAGCACTTCATTAGAACTGTGCATAGCATCAGCCAGCTGAATGTCTTGGCTGAACCACCAATGTCAGATGCTTTAAGCTGAGAACAAGTGGTCCCGTCTGATGGTGCACGTTCAAACATAAAAGAAGAAAAGAGCCTATTAAAGTGCTGAGCACCCCCATTCTGCGGAGAATGTCAACTAGCACTTCATTAGAACTGTGCATAGCATCAGCCAGCTGAATGTGTTGGCTGAAACACCAATGTCAGAGGCTTTAAGCTGAGAACAAGTGGTCCCGTCTGATGGTGCACGCTCCATCATAAAAGAAGAAAAGAGCCCATTAAAGTGCTGAGCACCCCCATTCTGCGGAGAATGGAAAGCAGCACATCATTAGAATTGTGCATAGCATCAGCCAGCTGAATGTGTTGGCTGAACCACCAATGTCAGAGGCTTTAAGCTGAGAACAAGTGGTCCCGTCTGATGGTGCACGCTCGAGCATAAAAGAAGAAAAGAGCCTATTAAAGTGCTGAGCACCCCCATTCTGCGGAGAATGTAAACTAGCACTTCATTAGAACTGTGCATAGCATCAGCCAGCTGAATGTCTTGGCTGAACCACCAATGTCAGAGGCTTTAAGCTGAGAACAAGTGGTCCCGTCTGATGGTGCACGCTCCATCATAAAAGAAGAAAAGAGCCTATTAAAGTGCTGAGCACCCCCATTCTGCGGAGAATGGAAAGCAGCACATCATTAGAATTGTGCATAGCATCAGCCAGCTGAATGTGTTGGCTGAACCACCAATGTCAGAGGCTTTAAGCTGAGAACAAGTGGTCCCGTCTGATGGTGCATGTTCAAACATAAAAGAAGAAAAGAGCCTATTAAAGTGCTGAGCACCCCCATTCTGCGGAGAATGGAAAGCAGCACATCATTAGAATTGTGCAAAGCATCAGCCAGCTGAATGTGTTGGCTGAACCACCAATGTCAGATGCTTTAAGCTGAGAACAAGTGGTCCCGTCTGATGGTGCACGCTCCATCATAAAAGAAGAAAAGAGCCTATTAAAGTGCTGAGCACCCCCATTCTGCGGAGAATGGAAAGCAGCACATCATTAGAATTGTGCATAGCATCAGCCAGCTGAATGTGTTGGCTGAACCACCAATGTCAGAGGCTTTAAGCTGAGAACAAGTGGTCCCGTCTGATGGTGCACGTTCAAACATAAAAGAAGAAAAGAGCCTATTAAAGTGCTGAGCACCCCCATTCTGCGGAGAATGGAAAGCAGCACATCATTAGAATTGTGCATAGCATCAGCCAGCTGAATGTGTTGGCTGAACCACCAATGTCAGAGGCTTTAAGCTGAGAACAAGTGGTCCCGTCTGATGGTGCACGTTCAAACATAAAAGAAGAAAAGAGCCTATTAAAGTGCTGAGCACCCCCATTCTGCGGAGAATGGAAAGCAGCACATCATTAGAATTGTGCATAGCATCAGCCAGCTGAATGTGTTGGCTGAACCACCAATGTCAGAGGCTTTAAGCTGAGAACAAGTGGTCCCGTCTGATGGTGCACGTTCAAACATAAAAGAAGAAAAGAGCCTATTAAAGTGCTGAGCACCCCCATTCTGCGGAGAATGTAAACTAGCACTTCATTAGAACTGTGCATAGCATCAGCCAGCTGAATGTCTTGGCTGAACCACCAATGTCAGATGCTTTAAGCTGAGAACAAGTGGTCCCGTCTGATGGTGCATGTTCAAACATAAAAGAAGAAAAGAGCCTATTAAAGTGCTGAGCACCCCCATTCTGCGGAGAATGTCAACTAGCACTTCATTAGAACTGTGCATAGCATCAGCCAGCTGAATGTGTTGGCTGAACCACCAATGTCAGAGGCTTTAAGCTGAGAACAAGTGGTCCCGTCTGATGGTGCACGTTCAAACATAAAAGAAGAAAAGAGCCTATTAAAGTGCTGAGCACCCCCATTCTGCGGAGAATGGAAAGCAGCACATTATTAGAATTGTGCATAGCATCAGCCAGCTGAATGTGTTGGCTGAACCACCAATGTCAGATGCTTTAAGCTGAGAACAAGTGGTCCCGTCTGATGGTGCACGTTCAAACATAAAAGAAGAAAAGAGCCTATTAAAGTGCTGAGCACCCCCATTCTGCGGAGAATGTCAACTAGCATTTCATTAGAACTGTGCATAGCATCAGCCAGCTGTATGTGTTGGCTGAACCACCAATGTCAGAGGCTTTAAGCTGAGAACAAGTGGTCCCGTCTGATGGTGCACGTTCAAACATAAAAGAAGAAAAGAGCCTATTAAAGTGCTGAGCACCCCCATTCTGCGGAGAATGGAAAGCAGCACATTATTAGAATTGTGCATAGCATCAGCCAGCTGAATGTGTTGGCTGAACCACCAATGTCAGAGGCTTTAAGCTGAGAACAAGTGGTCCCGTCTGATGGTGCACGTTCAAACATAAAAGAAGAAAAGAGCCTATTAAAGTGCTGAGCACCCCCATTCTGCGGAGAATGTCAACTAGCACTTCATTAGAACTGTGCATAGCATCAGCCAGCTGAATGTGTTGGCTGAAACACCAATGTCAGAGGCTTTAAGCTGAGAACAAGTGGTCCCGTCTGATGGTGCATGTTCAAACATAAAAGAAGAAAAGAGCCTATTAAAGTGCTGAGCACCCCCATTCTGCGGAGAATGTAAACTAGCACTTCATTAGAACTGTGCATAGCATCAGCCAGCTGAATGTCTTGGCTGAACCACCAATGTCAGATGCTTTAAGCTGAGAACAAGTGGTCCCGTCTGATGGTGCACGTTCAAACATAAAAGAAGAAAAGAGCCTATTAAAGTGCTGAGCACCCCCATTCTGCGGAGAATGGAAAGCAGCACATCATTAGAATTGTGCATAGCATCAGCCAGCTGAATGTGTTGGCTGAACCACCAATGTCAGAGGCTTTAAGCTGAGAACAAGTGGTCCCGTCTGATGGTGCACGCTCGAGCATAAAAGAAGAAAAGAGCCTATTAAAGTGCTGAGCACCCCCATTCTGCGGAGAATGTAAACTAGCACTTCATTAGAACTGTGCATAGCATCAGCCAGCTGAATGTCTTGGCTGAACCACCAATGTCAGATGCTTTAAGCTGAGAACAAGTGGTCCCGTCTGATGGTGCACGTTCAAACATAAAAGAAGAAAAGAGCCTATTAAAGTGCTGAGCACCCCCATTCTGCGGAGAATGTCAACTAGCACTTCATTAGAACTGTGCATAGCATCAGCCAGCTGAATGTCTTGGCTGAAACACCAATGTCAGAGGCTTTAAGCTGAGAACAAGTGGTCCCGTCTGATGGTGCACGTTCAAACATAAAAGAAGAAAAGAGCCTATTAAAGTGCTGAGCACCCCCATTCTGCGGAGAATGGAAAGCAGCACATTATTAGAATTGTGCATAGCATCAGCCAGCTGAATGTGTTGGCTGAACCACCAATGTCAGAGGCTTTAAGCTGAGAACAAGTGGTCCCGTCTGATGGTGCACGTTCAAACATAAAAGAAGAAAAGAGCCTATTAAAGTGCTGAGCACCCCCATTCTGCAGAGAATGGAAAGCAGCACATCATTAGAATTGTGCATAGCATCAGCCAGCTGAATGTGTTGGCTGAACCACCAATGTCAGATGCTTTAAGCTGAGAACAAGTGGTCCCGTCTGATGGTGCACGCTCCATCATAAAAGAAGAAAAGAGCCTATTAAAGTGCTGAGCACCCCCATTCTGCGGAGAATGGAAAGCAGCACATCATTAGAATTGTGCATAGCATCAGCCAGCTGAATGTGTTGGCTGAACCACCAATGTCAGAGGCTTTAAGCTGAGAACAAGTGGTCCCGTCTGATGGTGCACGTTCAAACATAAAAGAAGAAAAGAGCCTATTAAAGTGCTGAGCACCCCCATTCTGCGGAGAATGGAAAGCAGCACATCATTAGAATTGTGCATAGCATCAGCCAGCTGAATGTGTTGGCTGAACCACCAATGTCAGAGGCTTTAAGCTGAGAACAAGTGGTCCCGTCTGATGGTGCACGTTCAAACATAAAAGAAGAAAAGAGCCTATTAAAGTGCTGAGCACCCCCATTCTGCGGAGAATGTAAACTAGCACTTCATTAGAACTGTGCATAGCATCAGCCAGCTGAATGTCTTGGCTGAACCACCAATGTCAGATGCTTTAAGCTGAGAACAAGTGGTCCCGTCTGATGGTGCATGTTCAAACATAAAAGAAGAAAAGAGCCTATTAAAGTGCTGAGCACCCCCATTCTGCGGAGAATGTCAACTAGCACTTCATTAGAACTGTGCATAGCATCAGCCAGCTGAATGTGTTGGCTGAACCACCAATGTCAGAGGCTTTAAGCTGAGAACAAGTGGTCCCGTCTGATGGTGCACGTTCAAACATAAAAGAAGAAAAGAGCCTATTAAAGTGCTGAGCACCCCCATTCTGCGGAGAATGGAAAGCAGCACATTATTAGAATTGTGCATAGCATCAGCCAGCTGAATGTGTTGGCTGAACCACCAATGTCAGAGGCTTTAAGCTGAGAACAAGTGGTCCCGTCTGATGGTGCACGCTCGAGCATAAAAGAAGAAAAGAGCCTATTAAAGTGCTGAGCACCCCCATTCTGCGGAGAATGGAAAGCAGCACATCATTAGAATTGTGTATAGCATCAGCCAGCTGAATGTGTTGGCTGAACCACCAATGTCAGATGCTTTAAGCTGAGAACAAGTGGTCCCGTCTGATGGTGCACGTTCAAACATAAAAGAAGAAAAGAGCCTATTAAAGTGCTGAGCACCCCCATTCTGCGGAGAATGTCAACTAGCACTTCATTAGAACTGTGCATAGCATCAGCCAGCTGAATGTGTTGGCTGAAACACCAATGTCAGAGGCTTTAAGCTGAGAACAAGTGGTCCCGTCTGATGGTGCACGTTCAAACATAAAAGAAGAAAAGAGCCTATTAAAGTGCTGAGCACCCCCATTCTGCGGAGAATGGAAAGCAGCACATCATTAGAATTGTGCATAGCATCAGCCAGCTGAATGTGTTGGCTGAACCACCAATGTCAGAGGCTTTAAGCTGAGAACAAGTGGTCCCGTCTGATGGTGCACGTTCAAACATAAAAGAAGAAAAGAGCCTATTAAAGTGCTGAGCACCCCCATTCTGCGGAGAATGGAAAGCAGCACATTATTAGAATTGTGCATAGCATCAGCCAGCTGAATGTGTTGGCTGAACCACCAATGTCAGAGGCTTTAAGCTGAGAACAAGTGGTCCCGTCTGATGGTGCACGTTCAAACATAAAAGAAGAAAAGAGCCTATTAAAGTGCTGAGCACCCCCATTCTGCGGAGAATGTCAACTAGCACTTCATTAGAACCGTGCATAGCATCAGCCAGCTGAATGTGTTGGCTGAAACACCAATGTCAGAGGCTTTAAGCTGAGAACAAGTGGTCCCGTCTGATGGTGCATGTTCAAACATAAAAGAAGAAAAGAGCCTATTAAAGTGCTGAGCACCCCCATTCTGCGGAGAATGTAAACTAGCACTTCATTAGAACTGTGCATAGCATCAGCCAGCTGAATGTCTTGGCTGAACCACCAATGTCAGAGGCTTTAAGCTGAGAACAAGTGGTCCCGTCTGATGGTGCACGCTCCATCATAAAAGAAGAAAAGAGCCTATTAAAGTGCTGAGCACCCCCATTCTGCGGAGAATGGAAAGCAGCACATCATTAGAATTGTGCATAGCATCAGCCAGCTGAATGTGTTGGCTGAACCACCAATGTCAGAGGCTTTAAGCTGAGAACAAGTGGTCCCGTCTGATGGTGCACGCTCGAGCATAAAAGAAGAAAAGAGCCTATTAAAGTGCTGAGCACCCCCATTCTGCGGAGAATGTAAACTAGCACTTCATTAGAACTGTGCATAGCATCAGCCAGCTGAATGTCTTGGCTGAACCACCAATGTCAGATGCTTTAAGCTGAGAACAAGTGGTCCCGTCTGATGGTGCACGTTCAAACATAAAAGAAGAAAAGAGCCTATTAAAGTGCTGAGCACCCCCATTCTGAGGAGAATGGAAAGCAGCACATTATTAGAATTGTGCATAGCATCAGCCAGCTGAATGTGTTGGCTGAACCACCAATGTCAGAGGCTTTAAGCTGAGAACAAGTGGTCCCGTCTGATGGTGCACGCTCGAGCATAAAAGAAGAAAAGAGCCTATTAAAGTGCTGAGCACCCCCATTCTGCGGAGAATGGAAAGCAGCACATCATTAGAATTGTGCATAGCATCAGCCAGCTGAATGTGTTGGCTGAACCACCAATGTCAGATGCTTTAAGCTGAGAACAAGTGGTCCCGTCTGATGGTGCACGCTCCATCATAAAAGAAGAAAAGAGCCTATTAAAGTGCTGAGCACCCCCATTCTGCGGAGAATGTCAACTAGCACTTCATTAGAACTGTGCATAGCATCAGCCAGCTGAATGTGTTGGCTGAAACACCAATGTCAGAGGCTTTAAGCTGAGAACAAGTGGTCCCGTCTGATGGTGCACGCTCGAGCATAAAAGAAGAAAAGAGCCTATTAAAGTGCTGAGCACCCCCATTCTGCGGAGAATGTAAACTAGCACTTCATTAGAACTGTGCATAGCATCAGCCAGCTGAATGTCTTGGCTGAACCACCAATGTCAGATGCTTTAAGCTGAGAACAAGTGGTCCCGTATGATGGTGCACGTTCAAACATAAAAGAAGAAAAGAGCCTATTAAAGTGCTGAGCACCCCCATTCTGCGGAGAATGGAAAGCAGCACATTATTAGAATTGTGCATAGCATCAGCCAGCTGAATGTGTTGGCTGAACCACCAATGTCAGAGGCTTTAAGCTGAGAACAAGTGGTCCCGTCTGATGGTGCACGCTCGAGCATAAAAGAAGAAAAGAGCCTATTAAAGTGCTGAGCACCCCCATTCTGCGGAGAATGTAAACTAGCACTTCATTAGAACTGTGCATAGCATCAGCCAGCTGAATGTCTTGGCTGAACCACCAATGTCAGAGGCTTTAAGCTGAGAACAAGTGGTCCCGTCTGATGGTGCACGTTCAAACATAAAAGAAGAAAAGAGCCTATTAAAGTGCTGAGCACCCCCATTCTGCGGAGAATGTCAACTAGCACTTCATTAGAACTGTGCATAGCATCAGCCAGCTGAATGTGTTGGCTGAAACACCAATGTCAGAGGCTTTAAGCTGAGAACAAGTGGTCCCGTCTGATGGTGCACGTTCAAACATAAAAGAAGAAAAGAGCCTATTAAAGTGCTGAGCACCCCCATTCTGCGGAGAATGGAAAGCAGCACATTATTAGAATTGTGCATAGCATCAGCCAGCTGAATGTGTTGGCTGAACCACCAATGTCAGAGGCTTTAAGCTGAGAACAAGTGGTCCCGTCTGATGGTGCACGCTCGAGCATAAAAGAAGAAAAGAGCCTATTAAAGTGCTGAGCACCCCCATTCTGCGGAGAATGGAAAGCAGCACATCATTAGAATTGTGCATAGCATCAGCCAGCTGAATGTGTTGGCTGAACCACCAATGTCAGATGCTTTAAGCTGAGAACAAGTGGTCCCGTCTGATGGTGCACGCTCCATCATAAAAGAAGAAAAGAGCCCATTAAAGTGCTGAGCACCCCCATTCTGCGGAGAATGTAAACTAGCACTTCATTAGAACTGTGCATAGCATCAGCCAGCTGAATGTCTTGGCTGAACCACCAATGTCAGAGGCTTTAAGCTGAGAACAAGTGGTCCCGTCTGATGGTGCACGCTCCATCATAAAAGAAGAAAAGAGCCTATTAAAGTGCTGAGCACCCCCATTCTGCGGAGAATGGAAAGCAGCACATCATTAGAATTGTGCATAGCATCAGCCAGCTGAATGTGTTGGCTGAACCACCAATGTCAGAGGCTTTAAGCTGAGAACAAGTGGTCCCGTCTGATGGTGCATGTTCAAACATAAAAGAAGAAAAGAGCCTATTAAAGTGCTGAGCACCCCCATTCTGCGGAGAATGGAAAGCAGCACATCATTAGAATTGTGCATAGCATCAGTCAGCTGAATGTGTTGGCTGAACCACCAATGTCAGAGGCT
This sequence comes from Aquarana catesbeiana, assembly GCF_042186555.1. Lineage (NCBI taxonomy): Eukaryota > Metazoa > Chordata > Amphibia > Anura > Ranidae > Aquarana > Aquarana catesbeiana. The sequence goes on from NC_133331.1 coordinate 265,905,880, forward strand.
TTAAGCTGAGAACAAGTGGTCCCGTCTGATGGTGCACGCTCCATCATAAAAGAAGAAAAGAGCCTATTAAAGTGCTGAGCACCCCCATTCTGCGGAGAATGTCAACTAGCACTTCATTAGAACTGTGCATAGCATCAGCCAGCTGAATGTCTTGGCTGAACCACCAATGTCAGAGGCTTTAAGCTGAGAACAAGTGGTCCCGTCTGATGGTGCACGTTCAAACATAAAAGAAGAAAAGAGCCTATTAAAGTGCTGAGCACCCCCATTCTGCGGAGAATGTCAACTAGCACTTCATTAGAACTGTGCATAGCATCAGCCAGCTGAATGTGTTGGCTGAAACACCAATGTCAGAGGCTTTAAGCTGAGAACAAGTGGTCCCGTCTGATGGTGCACGTTCAAACATAAAAGAAGAAAAGAGCCTATTAAAGTGCTGAGCACCCCCATTCTGCGGAGAATGGAAAGCAGCACATTATTAGAATTGTGCATAGCATCAGCCAGCTGAATGTGTTGGCTGAACCACCAATGTCAGAGGCTTTAAGCTGAGAACAAGTGGTCCCGTCTGATGGTGCACGCTCGAGCATAAAAGAAGAAAAGAGCCTATTAAAGTGCTGAGCACCCCCATTCTGCGGAGAATGGAAAGCAGCACATCATTAGAATTGTGCATAGCATCAGCCAGCTGAATGTGTTGGCTGAACCACCAATGTCAGATGCTTTAAGCTGAGAACAAGTGGTCCCGTCTGATGGTGCACGCTCCATCATAAAAGAAGAAAAGAGCCTATTAAAGTGCTGAGCACCCCCATTCTGCGGAGAATGTCAACTAGCACTTCATTAGAACTTTGCATAGCATCAGCCAGCTGAATGTGTTGGCTGAACCACCAATGTCAGAGGCTTTAAGCTGAGAACAAGTGGTCCCGTCTGATGGTGCACGCTCGAGCATAAAAGAAGAAAAGAGCCTATTAAAGTGCTGAGCACCCCCATTCTGCGGAGAATGTAAACTAGCACTTCATTAGAACTGTGCATAGCATCAGCCAGCTGAATGTCTTGGCTGAACCACCAATGTCAGATGCTTTAAGCTGAGAACAAGTGGTCCCGTCTGATGGTGCACGTTCAAACATAAAAGAAGAAAAGAGCCTATTAAAGTGCTGAGCACCCCCATTCTGCGGAGAATGTCAACTAGCACTTCATTAGAACTGTGCATAGCATCAGCCAGCTGAATGTCTTGGCTGAACCACCAATGTCAGATGCTTTAAGCTGAGAACAAGTGGTCCCGTCTGATGGTGCACGTTCAAACATAAAAGAAGAAAAGAGCCTATTAAAGTGCTGAGCACCCCCATTCTGCGGAGAATGTCAACTAGCACTTCATTAGAACTGTGCATAGCATCAGCCAGCTGAATGTGTTGGCTGAAACAACAATGTCAGAGGCTTTAAGCTGAGAACAAGTGGTCCCGTCTGATGGTGCACGCTCGAGCATAAAAGAAGAAAAGAGCCTATTAAAGTGCTGAGCACCCCCATTCTGCGGAGAATGTAAACTAGCACTTCATTAGAACTGTGCATAGCATCAGCCAGCTGAATGTCTTGGCTGAACCACCAATGTCAGATGCTTTAAGCTGAGAACAAGTGGTCCCGTCTGATGGTGCACGTTCAAACATAAAAGAAGAAAAGAGCCTATTAAAGTGCTGAGCACCCCCATTCTGCGGAGAATGTCAACTAGCACTTCATTAGAACTGTGCATAGCATCAGCCAGCTGAATGTGTTGGCTGAAACACCAATGTCAGAGGCTTTAAGCTGAGAACAAGTGGTCCCGTCTGATGGTGCACGCTCCATCATAAAAGAAGAAAAGAGCCTATTAAAGTGCTGAGCACCCCCATTCTGCGGAGAATGGAAAGCAGCACATCATTAGAATTGTGCATAGCATCAGCCAGCTGAATGTGTTGGCTGAACCACCAATGTCAGATGCTTTAAGCTGAGAACAAGTGGTCCCGTCTGATGGTGCACGCTCCATCATAAAAGAAGAAAAGAGCTTATTAAAGTGCTGAGCACCCCCATTCTGCGGAGAATGTAAACTAGCACTTCATTAGAACTGTGCGTAGCATCAGCCAGCTGAATGTGTTGGCTGAACCACCAATGTCAGATGCTTTAAGCTGAGAACAAGTGGTCCCGTCTGATGGTGCACGTTCAAACATAAAAGAAGAAAAGAGCCTATTAAAGTGCTGAGCACCCCCATTCTGCGGAGAATGGAAAGCAGCACATTATTAGAATTGTGCATAGCATCAGCCAGCTGAATGTGTTGGCTGAACCACCAATGTCAGAGGCTTTAAGCTGAGAACAAGTGGTCCCGTCTGATGGTGCACGTTCAAACATAAAAGAAGAAAAGAGCCTATTAAAGTGCTGAGCACCCCCATTCTGCGGAGAATGTCAACTAGCACTTCATTAGAACTGTGCATAGCATCAGCCAGCTGAATGTCTTGGCTGAACCACCAATGTCAGATGCTTTAAGCTGAGAACAAGTGGTCCCGTCTGATGGTGCACGTTCAAACATAAAAGAAGAAAAGAGCCTATTAAAGTGCTGAGCACCCCCATTCTGCGGAGAATGTCAACTAGCACTTCATTAGAACTGTGCATAGCATCAGCCAGCTGAATGTGTTGGCTGAAACACCAATGTCAGAGGCTTTAAGCTGAGAACAAGTGGTCCCGTCTGATGGTGCATGTTCAAACATAAAAGAAGAAAAGAGCCTATTAAAGTGCTGAGCACCCCCATTCTGCGGAGAATGGAAAGCAGCACATCATTAGAATTGTGCATAGCATCAGCCAGCTGAATGTGTTGGCTGAACCACCAATGTGAGAGGCTTTAAGCTGAGAACAAGTGGTCCCGTCTGATGGTGCACGCTCCATCATAAAAGAAGAAAAGAGCCTATTAAAGTGCTGAGCACCCCCATTCTGCGGAGAATGTAAACTAGCACTTCATTAGAACTGTGCATAGCATCAGCCAGCTGAATGTCTTGGCTGAACCACCAATGTCAGAGGCTTTAAGCTGAAAACAAGTGGTCCCGTCTGATGGTGCACGCTCCATCATAAAAGAAGAAAAGAGCCTATTAAAGTGCTGAGCACCCCCATTCTGCGGAGAATGGAAAGCAGCACATCATTAGAATTGTGCATAGCATCAGCCAGCTGAATGTGTTGGCTGAACCACCAATGTCAGAGGCTTTAAGCTGAGAACAAGTGGTCCCGTCTGATGGTGCACGTTCAAACATAAAAGAAGAAAAGAGCCTATTAAAGTGCTGAGCACCCCCATTCTGCGGAGAATGGAAAGCAGCACATCATTAGAATTGTGCATAGCATCAGCCAGCTGAATGTGTTGGCTGAACCACCAATGTCAGAGGCTTTAAGCTGAGAACAAGTGGTCCCGTCTGATGGTGCACGTTCAAACATAAAAGAAGAAAAGAGCCTATTAAAGTGCTGAGCACCCCGATTCTGCGGAGAATGTCAACTAGCACTTCATTAGAACTGTGCATAGCATCAGCCAGCTGAATGTGTTGGCTGAAACACCAATGTCAGAGGCTTTAAGCTGAGAACAAGTGGTCCCGTCTGATGGTGCACGCTCGAGCATAAAAGAAGAAAAGAGCCTATTAAAGTGCTGAGCACCCCCATTCTGCGGAGAATGTAAACTAGCACTTCATTAGAACTGTGCATAGCATCAGCCAGCTGAATGTCTTGGCTGAACCACCAATGTCAGATGCTTTAAGCTGAGAACAAGTGGTCCCGTCTGATGGTGCACGTTCAAACATAAAAGAAGAAAAGAGCCTATTAAAGTGCTGAGCACCCCCATTCTGCGGAGAATGTCAACTAGCACTTCATTAGAACTGTGCATAGCATCAGCCAGCTGAATGTGTTGGCTGAAACAACAATGTCAGAGGCTTTAAGCTGAGAACAAGTGGTCCCGTCTGATGGTGCAAGCTCGAGCATAAAAGAAGAAAAGAGCCTATTAAAGTGCTGAGCACCCCCATTCTGCGGAGAATGTAAACTAGCACTTCATTAGAACTGTGCATAGCATCAGCCAGCTGAATGTCTTGGCTGAACCACCAATGTCAGATGCTTTAAGCTGAGAACAAGTGGTCCCGTCTGATGGTGCACGTTCAAACATAAAAGAAGAAAAGAGCCTATTAAAGTGCTGAGCACCCCCATTCTGCGGAGAATGGAAAGCAGCACATCATTAGAATTGTGCATAGCATCAGCCAGCTGAATGTGTTGGCTGAACCACCAATGTCAGAAGCTTTAAGCTGAGAACAAGTGGTCCCGTCTGATGGTGCATGTTCAAACATAAAAGAAGAAAAGAGCCTATTAAAGTGCTGAGCACCCCCATTCTGCGGAGAATGGAAAGCAGCACATCATTAGAATTGTGCATAGCATCAGCCAGCTGAATGTGTTGGCTGAAACACCAATGTCAGAGGCTTTAAGCTGAGAACAAGTGGTCCCGTCTGATGGTGCACGCTCCATCATAAAAGAAGAAAAGAGCCTATTAAAGTGCTGAGCACCCCCATTCTGCGGAGAATGGAAAGCAGCACATCATTAGAATTGTGCATAGCATCAGCCAGCTGAATGTCTTGGCTGAACCACCAATGTCAGAGGCTTTAAACTGAGAACAAGTGGTCCCGTCTCATGGTGCACGCTCCATCATAAAAGAAGAAAAGAGCCTATTAAAGTGCTGAGCACCCCCATTCTGCGGAGAATAGAAAGCAGCACATCATTAGAATTGTGCATAGCATCAGCCAGCTGAATGTGTTGGCTGAACCACCAATGTCAGAGGCTTTAAGCTGAGAACAAGTGGTCCCGTCTGATGGTGCACGTTCAAACATAAAAGAAGAAAAGAGCCTATTAAAGTGCTGAGCACCCCCATTCTGCGGAGAATGGAAAGCAGCACATCATTAGAATTGTGCATAGCATCAGTCAGCTGAATGTGTTTCCTGAACCACCAATGTCAGAGGCTTTAAGCTGAGAACAAGTGGTCCCGTCTGATGGTGCACGCTCCATCATAAAAGAAGAAAAGAGCCTATTAAAGTGCTGAGCACCCCCATTCTGCGGAGAATGTCAACTAGCACTTCATTAGAACTGTGCATAGCATCAGCCAGCTGAATGTCTTGGCTGAACCACCAATGTCAGAGGCTTTAAGCTGAGAACAAGTGGTCCCGTCTGATGGTGCACGTTCAAACATAAAAGAAGAAAAGAGCCTATTAAAGTGCTGAGCACCCCCATTCTGCAGAGAATGTCAACTAGCACTTCATTAGAACTGTGCATAGCATCAGCCAGCTGAATGTGTTGGCTGAAACACCAATGTCAGAGGCTTTAAGCTGAGAACAAGTGGTCCCGTCTGATGGTGCACGTTCAAACATAAAAGAAGAAAAGAGCCTATTAAAGTGCTGAGCACCCCCATTCTGCGGAGAATGGAAAGCAGCACATTATTAGAATTGTGCATAGCATCAGCCAGCTGAATGTGTTGGCTGAACCACCAATGTCAGAGGCTTTAAGCTGAGAACAAGTGGTCCCGTCTGATGGTGCACGCTCGAGCATAAAAGAAGAAAAGAGCCTATTAAAGTGCTGAGCACCCCCATTCTGCGGAGAATGGAAAGCAGCACATCATTAGAATTGTGCATAGCATCAGCCAGCTGAATGTGTTGGCTGAACCACCAATGTCAGATGCTTTAAGCTGAGAACAAGTGGTCCCGTCTGATGGTGCACGCTCCATCATAAAAGAAGAAAAGAGCCTATTAAAGTGCTGAGCACCCCCATTCTGCGGAGAATGTCAACTAGCACTTCATTAGAACTGTGCATAGCATCAGCCAGCTGAATGTGTTGGCTGAACCACCAATGTCAGAGGCTTTAAGCTGAGAACAAGTGGTCCCGTCTGATGGTGCACGCTCGAGCATAAAAGAAGAAAAGAGCCTATTAAAGTGCTGAGCACCCCCATTCTGCGGAGAATGTAAACTAGCACTTCATTAGAACTGTGCATAGCATCAGCCAGCTGAATGTCTTGGCTGAACCACCAATGTCAGATGCTTTAAGCTGAGAACAAGTGGTCCCGTCTGATGGTGCACGTTCAAACATAAAAGAAGAAAAGAGCCTATTAAAGTGCTGAGCACCCCCATTCTGCGGAGAATGTCAACTAGCACTTCATTAGAACTGTGCATAGCATCAGCCAGCTGAATGTGTTGGCTGAAACAACAATGTCAGAGGCTTTAAGCTGAGAACAAGTGGTCCCGTCTGATGGTGCACGCTCGAGCATAAAAGAAGAAAAGAGCCTATTAAAGTGCTGAGCACCCCCATTCTGTGGAGAATGTAAACTAGCACTTCATTAGAACTGTGCATAGCATCAGCCAGCTGAATGTCTTGGCTGAACCACCAATGTCAGATGCTTTAAGCTGAGAACAAGTGGTCCCGTCTGATGGTGCACGTTCAAACATAAAAGAAGAAAAGAGCCTATTAAAGTGCTGAGCACCCCCATTCTGCGGAGAATGTCAACTAGCACATCATTAGAATTGTGCATAGCATCAGCCAGCTGAATGTGTTGGCTGAACCACCAATGTCAGAGGCTTTAAGCTGAGAACAAGTGGTCCCGTCTGATGGTGCACGCTCGAGCATAAAAGAAGAAAAGAGCCTATTAAAGTGCTGAGCACCCCCATTCTGCGGAGAATGTAAACTAGCACTTCATTAGAACTGTGCATAGCATCAGCCAGCTGAATGTCTTGGCTGAACCACCAATGTCAGATGCTTTAAGCTGAGAACAAGTGGTCCCGTCTGATGGTGCACGTTCAAACATAAAAGAAGAAAAGAGCCTATTAAAGTGCTGAGCACCCCCATTCTGCGGAGAATGTCAACTAGCACTTCATTAGAACTGTGCATAGCATCAGCCAGCTGAATGTGTTGGCTGAAACAACAATGTCAGAGGCTTTAAGCTGAGAACAAGTGGTCCCGTCTGATGGTGCACGCTCGAGCATAAAAGAAGAAAAGAGCCTATTAAAGTGCTGAGCACCCCCATTCTGCGGAGAATGGAAAGCAGCACATCATTAGAATTGTGCATAGCATCAGCCAGCTGAATGTGTTGGCTGAACCACCAATGTCAGATGCTTTAAGCTGAGAACAAGTGGTCCCGTCTGATGGTGCACGTTCAAACATAAAAGAAGAAAAGAGCCTATTAAAGTGCTGAGCACCCCCATTCTGCGGAGAATGGAAAGCAGCACATCATTAGAATTGTGCATAGCATCAGCCAGCTGAATGTGTTGGCTGAACCACCAATGTCAGATGCTTTAAGCTGAGAACAAGTGGTCCCGTCTGATGGTGCACGTTCAAACATAAAAGAAGAAAAGAGCCTATTAAAGTGCTGAGCACCCCCATTCTGCGGAGAATGTCAACTAGCACTTCATTAGAACTGTGCATAGCATCAGCCAGCTGAATGTGTTGGCTGAAACACCAATGTCAGAGGCTTTAAGCTGAGAACAAGTGGTCCCGTCTGATGGTGCATGTTCAAACATAAAAGAAGAAAAGAGCCTATTAAAGTGCTGAGCACCCCCATTCTGCGGAGAATGTAAACTAGCACTTCATTAGAACTGTGCATAGCATCAGCCAGCTGAATGTCTTGGCTGAACCACCAATGTCAGATGCTTTAAGCTGAGAACAAGTGGTCCCGTCTGATGGTGCACGTTCAAACATAAAAGAAGAAAAGAGCCTATTAAAGTGCTGAGCACCCCCATTCTGCGGAGAATGTCAACTAGCACTTCATTAGAACTGTGCATAGCATCAGCCAGCTGAATGTGTTGGCTGAAACACCAATGTCAGAGGCTTTAAGCTGAGAACAAGTGGTCCCGTCTGATGGTGCATGTTCAAACATAAAAGAAGAAAAGAGCCTATTAAAGTGCTGAGCACCCCCATTCTGCGGAGAATGGAAAGCAGCACATCATTAGAATTGTGCATAGCATCAGCCAGCTGAATGTGTTGGCTGAACCACCAATGTGAGAGGCTTTAAGCTGAGAACAAGTGGTCCCGTCTGATGGTGCACGCTCCATCATAAAAGAAGAAAAGAGCCTATTAAAGTGCTGAGCACCCCCATTCTGCGGAGAATGTAAACTAGCACTTCATTAGAACTGTGCATAGCATCAGCCAGCTGAATGTCTTGGCTGAACCACCAATGTCAGAGGCTTTAAGCTGAAAACAAGTGGTCCCGTCTGATGGTGCACGCTCCATCATAAAAGAAGAAAAGAGCCTATTAAAGTGCTGAGCACCCCCATTCTGCGGAGAATGTAAACTAGCACTTCATTAGAACTGTGCATAGCATCAGCCAGCTGAATGTCTTGGCTGAACCACCAATGTCAGAGGCTTTAAGCTGAGAACAAGTGGTCCCGTCTGATGGTGCATGTTCAAACATAAAAGAAGAAAAGAGCCTATTAAAGTGCTGAGCACCCCCATTCTGCGGAGAATGGAAAGCAGCACATCATTAGAATTGTGCATAGCATCAGCCAGCTGAATGTGTTGGCTGAACCACCAATGTCAGAGGCTTTAAGCTGAGAACAAGTGGTCCCGTCTGATGGTGCACGTTCAAACATAAAAGAAGAAAAGAGCCTATTAAAGTGCTGAGCACCCCCATTCTGCGGAGAATGTCAACTAGCACTTCATTAGAACTGTGCATAGCATCAGCCAGCTGAATGTGTTGGCTGAAACACCAATGTCAGAGGCTTTAAGCTGAGAACAAGTGGTCCCGTCTGATGGTGCACGCTCGAGCATAAAAGAAGAAAAGAGCCTATTAAAGTGCTGAGCACCCCCATTCTGCGGAGAATGTAAACTAGCACTTCGTTAGAACTGTGCATAGCATCAGCCAGCTGAATGTCTTGGCTGAACCACCAATGTCAGATGCTTTAAGCTGAGAACAAGTGGTCCCGTCTGATGGTGCACGTTCAAACATAAAAGAAGAAAAGAGCCTATTAAAGTGCTGAGCACCCCCATTCTGCGGAGAATGTCAACTAGCACTTCATTAGAACTGTGCATAGCATCAGCCAGCTGAATGTGTTGGCTGAAACACCAATGTCAGAGGCTTTAAGCTGAGAACAAGTGGTCCCGTCTGATGGTGCACGTTCAAACATAAAAGAAGAAAAGAGCCTATTAAAGTGCTGAGCACCCCCATTCTGCGGAGAATGGAAAGCAGCACATTATTAGAATTGTGCATAGCATCAGCCACCTGAATGTGTTGGCTGAACCACCAATGTCAGAGGCTTTAAGCTGAGAACAAGTGGTCCCGTCTGATGGTGCACGCTCGAGCATAAAAGAAGAAAAGAGCCTATTAAAGTGCTGAGCACCCCCATTCTGCGGAGAATGGAAAGCAGCACATCATTAGAATTGTGCATAGCATCAGCCAGCTGAATGTGTTGGCTGAACCACCAATGTCAGATGCTTTAAGCTGAGAACAAGTGGTCCCGTCTGATGGTGCACGCTCGAGCATAAAAGAAGAAAAGAGCCTATTAAAGTGCTGAGCACCCCCATTCTGCGGAGAATGTCAACTAGCACTTCATTAGAACTGTGCATAGCATCAGCCAGCTGAATGTGTTGGCTGAAACACCAATGTCAGAGGCTTTAAGCTGAGAACAAGTGGTCCCGTCTGATGGTGCACGCTCGAGCATAAAAGAAGAAAAGAGCCTATTAAAGTGCTGAGCACCCCCATTCTGCGGAGAATGTAAACTAGCACTTCATTAGAACTGTGCATAGCATCAGCCAGCTGAATGTCTTGGCTGAACCACCAATGTCAGATGCTTTAAGCTGAGAACAAGTGGTCCCGTCTGATGGTGCACGTTCAAACATAAAAGAAGAAAAGAGCCTATTAAAGTGCTGAGCACCCCCATTCTGCGGAGAATGGAAAGCAGCACATCATTAGAATTGTGCATAGCATCAGCCAGCTGAATGTGTTGGCTGAACCACCAATGTCAGAGGCTTTAAGCTGAGAACAAGTGGTCCCGTCTGATGGTGCATGTTCAAACATAAAAGAAGAAAAGAGCCTATTAAAGTGCTGAGCACCCCCATTCTGCGGAGAATGGAAAGCAGCACATCATTAGAATTGTGCATAGCATCAGCCAGCTGAATGTGTTGGCTTAACCACCAATGTCAGATGCTTTAAGCTGAGAACAAGTGGTCCCGTCTGATGGTGCACGCTCGAGCATAAAAGAAGAAAAGAGCCTATTAAAGTGCTGAGCACCCCCATTCTGCGGAGAATGTAAACTAGCACTTCATTAGAACTGTGCATAGCATCAGCCAGCTGAATGTCTTGGCTGAACCACCAATGTCAGAGGCTTTAAGCTGAGAACAAGTGGTCCCGTCTGATGGTGCACGTTCAAACATAAAAGAAGAAAAGAGCCTATTAAAGTGCTGAGCACCCCCATTCTGCGGAGAATGTCAACTAGCACTTCATTAGAACTGTGCATAGCATCAGCCAGCTGAATGTGTTGGCTGAAACACCAATGTCAGAGGCTTTAAGCTGAGAACAAGTGGTCCCGTCTGATGGTGCACGTTTAAACATAAAAGAAGAAAAGAGCCTATTAAAGTGCTGAGCACCCCCATTCTGCGGAGAATGGAAAGCAGCACATTATTAGAATTGTGCATAGCATCAGCCAGCTGAATGTGTTGGCTGAACCACCAATGTCAGAGGCTTTAAGCTGAGAACAAGTGGTCCCGTCTGATGGTGCACGTTCAAACATAAAAGAAGAAAAGAGCCTATTAAAGTGCTGAGCACCCCCATTCTGCGGAGAATGGAAAGCAGCACCTCATTAGAATTGTGCATAGCATCAGCCAGCTGAATGTGTTGGCTGAAACACCAATGTCAGAGGCTTTAAGCTGAGAACAAGTGGTCCCGTCTGATGGTGCACGCTCCATCATAAAAGAAGAAAAGAGCCTATTAAAGTGCTGAGCACCCCCATTCTGCGGAGAATGTAAACTAGCACTTCATTAGAACTGTGCATAGCATCAGCCAGCTGAATGTCTTGGCTGAACCACCAATGTCAGAGGCTTTAAGCTGAGAACAAGTGGTCCCGTCTGATGGTGCACGTTCAAACATAAAAGAAGAAAAGAGCCTTTTAAAGTCCTGAGCACCCCCATTCTGCGGAGAATGGAAAGCAGCACATCATTAGAATTGTGCATAGCATCAGCCAGCTGAATGTGTTGGCTGAACCACCAATGTCAGAGGCTTTAAGCTGAGAACAAGTGGTCCCGTCTGATGGTGCACGTTCAAACATAAAAGAAGAAAAGAGCCTATTAAAGTGCTGAGCACCCCCATTCTGCGGAGAATGGAAAGCAGCACATCATTAGAATTGTGCATAGCATCAGCCAGCTGAATGTGTTGGCTGAACCACCAATGTCAGATGCTTTAAGCTGAGAACAAGTGGTCCCGTCTGATGGTGCATGCTCGAGCATAAAAGAAGAAAAGAGCCTATTAAAGTGCTGAGCACCCCCATTCTGCGGAGAATGTCAACTAGCACTTCATTAGAACTGTGCATAGCATCAGCCAGCTGAATGTGTTGGCTGAAACACCAATGTCAGAGGCTTTAAGCTGAGAACAAGTGGTCCCGTCTGATGGTGCACGCTCGAGCATAAAAGAAGAAAAGAGCCTATTAAAGTGCTGAGCACCCCCATTCTGCGGAGAATGTAAACTAGCACTTCATTAGAACTGTGCATAGCATCAGCCAGCTGAATGTCTTGGCTGAACCACCAATGTCAGATGCTTTAAGCTGAGAACAAGTGGTCCCGTCTGATGGTGCACGTTCAAACATAAAAGAAGAAAAGAGCCTATTAAAGTGCTGAGCACCCCCATTCTGCGGAGAATGGAAAGCAGCACATCATTAGAATTGTGCATAGCATCAGCCAGCTGAATGTGTTGGCTGAACCACCAATGTCAGAGGCTTTAAGCTGAAAACAAGTGGTCCCGTCTGATGGTGCATGTTCAAACATAAAAGAAGAAAAGAGCCTATTAAAGTGCTGAGCACCCCCATTCTGCGGAGAATGGAAAGCAGCACATCATTAGAATTGTGCATAGCATCAGCCAGCTGAATGTGTTGGCTTAACCACCAATGTCAGATGCTTTAAGCTGAGAACAAGTGGTCCCGTCTGATGGTGCACGCTACATCATAAAAGAAGAAAAGAGCCTATTAAAGTGCTGAGCACCCCCATTCTGCGGAGAATGTAAACTAGCACTTCATTAGAACTGTGCATAGCATCAGCCAGCTGAATGTCTTGGCTGAACCACCAATGTCAGAGGCTTTAAGCTGAGAACAAGTGGTCCCGTCTGATGGTGCACGTTCAAACATAAAAGAAGAAAAGAGCCTATTAAAGTGCTGAGCACCCCCATTCTGCGGAGAATGTCAACTAGCACTTCATTAGAACTGTGCATAGCATCAGCCAGCTGAATGTGTTGGCTGAAACACCAATGTCAGAGGCTTTAAGCTGAGAACAAGTGGTCCCGTCTGATGGTGCACGTTTAAACATAAAAGAAGAAAAGAGCCTATTAAAGTGCTGAGCACCCCCATTCTGCGGAGAATGGAAAGCAGCACATTATTAGAATTGTGCATAGCATCAGCCAGCTGAATGTGTTGGCTGAACCACCAATGTCAGAGGCTTTAAGCTGAGAACAAGTGGTCCCGTCTGATGGTGCACGTTCAAACATAAAAGAAGAAAAGAGCCTATTAAAGTGCTGAGCACCCCCATTCTGCGGAGAATGTAAACTAGCACTTCATTAGAACTGTGCATAGCATCAGCCAGCTGAATGTCTTGGCTGAACCACCAATGTCAGATGCTTTAAGCTGAGAACAAGTGGTCCCGTCTGATGGTGCATGTTCAAACATAAAAGAAGAAAAGAGCCTATTAAAGTGCTGAGCACCCCCATTCTGCGGAGAATGTCAACTAGCACTTCATTAGAACTGTGCATAGCATCAGCCAGCTGAATGTGTTGGCTGAACCACCAATGTCAGAGGCTTTAAGCTGAGAACAAGTGGTCCCGTCTGATGGTGCACGTTCAAACATAAAAGAAGAAAAGAGCCTATTAAAGTGCTGAGCACCCCCATTCTGCGGAGAATGGAAAGCAGCACATTATTAGAATTGTGCATAGCATCAGCCAGCTGAATGTGTTGGCTGAACCACCAATGTCAGAGGCTTTAAGCTGAGAACAAGTGGTCCCGTCTGATGGTGCACGCTCGAACATAAAAGAAGAAAAGAGCCTATTAAAGTGCTGAGCACCCCCATTCTGCGGAGAATGGAAAGCAGCACATCATTAGAATTGTGTATAGCATCAGCCAGCTGAATGTGTTGGCTGAACCACCAATGTCAGATGCTTTAAGCTGAGAACAAGTGGTCCCGTCTGATGGTGCACGTTCAAACATAAAAGAAGAAAAGAGCCTATTAAAGTGCTGAGCACCCCCATTCTGCGGAGAATGTAAACTAGCACTTCATTAGAACTGTGCATAGCATCAGCCAGCTGAATGTCTTGGCTGAACCACCAATGTCAGATGCTTTAAGCTGAGAACAAGTGGTCCCGTCTGATGGTGCACGTTCAAACATAAAAGAAGAAAAGAGCCTATTAAAGTGCTGAGCACCCCCATTCTGCGGAGAATGTCAACTAGCACTTCATTAGAACTGTGCATAGCATCAGCCAGCTGAATGTCTTGGCTGAAACACCAATGTCAGAGGCTTTAAGCTGAGAACAAGTGGTCCCGTCTGATGGTGCACGTTCAAACATAAAAGAAGAAAAGAGCCTATTAAAGTGCTGAGCACCCCCATTCTGCGGAGAATGGAAAGCAGCACATTATTAGAATTGTGCATAGCATCAGCCAGCTGAATGTGTTGGCTGAACCACCAATGTCAGAGGCTTTAAGCTGAGAACAAGTGGTCCCGTCTGATGGTGCACGTTCAAACATAAAAGAAGAAAAGAGCCTATTAAAGTGCTGAGCACCCCCATTCTGCGGAGAATGTCAACTAGCACTTCATTAGAACTGTGCATAGCATCAGCCAGCTGAATGTGTTGGCTGAAACACCAATGTCAGAGGCTTTAAGCTGAGAACAAGTGGTCCCGTCTGATGGTGCATGTTCAAACATAAAAGAAGAAAAGAGCCTATTAAAGTGCTGAGCACCCCCATTCTGCGGAGAATGTAAACTAGCACTTCATTAGAACTGTGCATAGCATCAGCCAGCTGAATGTCTTGGCTGAACCACCAATGTCAGAGGCTTTAAGCTGAGAACAAGTGGTCCCGTCTGATGGTGCACGTTCAAACATAAAAGAAGAAAAGAGCCTATTAAAGTGCTGAGCACCCCCATTCTGCGGAGAATGGAAAGCAGCACATTATTAGAATTGTGCATAGCATCAGCCAGCTGAATGTGTTGGCTGAACCACCAATGTCAGAGGCTTTAAGCTGAGAACAAGTGGTCCCGTCTGATGGTGCACGCTCGAGCATAAAAGAAGAAAAGAGCCTATTAAAGTGCTGAGCACCCCCATTCTGCGGAGAATGGAAAGCAGCACATCATTAGAATTGTGCATAGCATCAGCCAGCTGAATGTGTTGGCTTAACCACCAATGTCAGATGCTTTAAGCTGAGAACAAGTGGTCCCGTCTGATGGTGCACGCTACATCATAAAAGAAGAAAAGAGCCTATTAAAGTGCTGAGCACCCCCATTCTGCGGAGAATGTAAACTAGCACTTCATTAGAACTGTGCATAGCATCAGCCAGCTGAATGTCTTGGCTGAACCACCAATGTCAGAGGCTTTAAGCTGAGAACAAGTGGTCCCGTCTGATGGTGCACGTTCAAACATAAAAGAAGAAAAGAGCCTATTAAAGTGCTGAGCACCCCCATTCTGCGGAGAATGTCAACTAGCACTTCATTAGAACTGTGCATAGCATCAGCCAGCTGAATGTGTTGGCTGAAACACCAATGTCAGAGGCTTTAAGCTGAGAACAAGTGGTCCCGTCTGATGGTGCACGTTTAAACATAAAAGAAGAAAAGAGCCTATTAAAGTGCTGAGCACCCCCATTCTGCGGAGAATGGAAAGCAGCACATTATTAGAATTGTGCATAGCATCAGCCAGCTGAATGTGTTGGCTGAACCACCAATGTCAGAGGCTTTAAGCTGAGAACAAGTGGTCCCGTCTGATGGTGCACGTTCAAACATAAAAGAAGAAAAGAGCCTATTAAAGTGCTGAGCACCCCCATTCTGCGGAGAATGTAAACTAGCACTTCATTAGAACTGTGCATAGCATCAGCCAGCTGAATGTCTTGGCTGAACCACCAATGTCAGATGCTTTAAGCTGAGAACAAGTGGTCCCGTCTGATGGTGCATGTTCAAACATAAAAGAAGAAAAGAGCCTATTAAAGTGCTGAGCACCCCCATTCTGCGGAGAATGTCAACTAGCACTTCATTAGAACTGTGCATAGCATCAGCCAGCTGAATGTGTTGGCTGAACCACCAATGTCAGAGGCTTTAAGCTGAGAACAAGTGGTCCCGTCTGATGGTGCACGTTCAAACATAAAAGAAGAAAAGAGCCTATTAAAGTGCTGAGCACCCCCATTCTGCGGAGAATGGAAAGCAGCACATTATTAGAATTGTGCATAGCATCAGCCAGCTGAATGTGTTGGCTGAACCACCAATGTCAGAGGCTTTAAGCTGAGAACAAGTGGTCCCGTCTGATGGTGCACGCTCGAACATAAAAGAAGAAAAGAGCCTATTAAAGTGCTGAGCACCCCCATTCTGCGGAGAATGGAAAGCAGCACATCATTAGAATTGTGTATAGCATCAGCCAGCTGAATGTGTTGGCTGAACCACCAATGTCAGATGCTTTAAGCTGAGAACAAGTGGTCCCGTCTGATGGTGCACGTTCAAACATAAAAGAAGAAAAGAGCCTATTAAAGTGCTGAGCACCCCCATTCTGCGGAGAATGTAAACTAGCACTTCATTAGAACTGTGCATAGCATCAGCCAGCTGAATGTCTTGGCTGAACCACCAATGTCAGATGCTTTAAGCTGAGAACAAGTGGTCCCGTCTGATGGTGCACGTTCAAACATAAAAGAAGAAAAGAGCCTATTAAAGTGCTGAGCACCCCCATTCTGCGGAGAATGTCAACTAGCACTTCATTAGAACTGTGCATAGCATCAGCCAGCTGAATGTCTTGGCTGAAACACCAATGTCAGAGGCTTTAAGCTGAGAACAAGTGGTCCCGTCTGATGGTGCACGTTCAAACATAAAAGAAGAAAAGAGCCTATTAAAGTGCTGAGCACCCCCATTCTGCGGAGAATGGAAAGCAGCACATTATTAGAATTGTGCATAGCATCAGCCAGCTGAATGTGTTGGCTGAACCACCAATGTCAGAGGCTTTAAGCTGAGAACAAGTGGTCCCGTCTGATGGTGCACGTTCAAACATAAAAGAAGAAAAGAGCCTATTAAAGTGCTGAGCACCCCCATTCTGCGGAGAATGTCAACTAGCACTTCATTAGAACTGTGCATAGCATCAGCCAGCTGAATGTGTTGGCTGAAACACCAATGTCAGAGGCTTTAAGCTGAGAACAAGTGGTCCCGTCTGATGGTGCATGTTCAAACATAAAAGAAGAAAAGAGCCTATTAAAGTGCTGAGCACCCCCATTCTGCGGAGAATGTAAACTAGCACTTCATTAGAACTGTGCATAGCATCAGCCAGCTGAATGTCTTGGCTGAACCACCAATGTCAGAGGCTTTAAGCTGAGAACAAGTGGTCCCGTCTGATGGTGCACGTTCAAACATAAAAGAAGAAAAGAGCCTATTAAAGTGCTGAGCACCCCCATTCTGCGGAGAATGGAAAGCAGCACATTATTAGAATTGTGCATAGCATCAGCCAGCTGAATGTGTTGGCTGAACCACCAATGTCAGAGGCTTTAAGCTGAGAACAAGTGGTCCCGTCTGATGGTGCACGCTCGAGCATAAAAGAAGAAAAGAGCCTATTAAAGTGCTGAGCACCCCCATTCTGCGGAGAATGGAAAGCAGCACATCATTAGAATTGTGCATAGCATCAGCCAGCTGAATGTGTTGGCTGAACCACCAATGTCAGATGCTTTAAGCTGAGAACAAGTGGTCCCGTCTGATGGTGCACGCTCCATCATAAAAGAAGAAAAGAGCCTATTAAAGTGCTGAGCACCCCCATTCTGCGGAGAATGTCAACTAGCACTTCATTAGAACTGTGCATAGCATCAGCCAGCTGAATGTGTTGGCTGAAACACCAATGTCAGAGGCTTTAAGCTGAGAACAAGTGGTCCCGTCTGATGGTGCACGCTCGAGCATAAAAGAAGAAAAGAGCCTATTAAAGTGCTGAGCACCCCCATTCTGCGGAGAATGTAAACTAGCACTTCATTAGAACTGTGCATAGCATCAGCCAGCTGAATGTCTTGGCTGAACCACCAATGTCAGATGCTTTAAGCTGAGAACAAGTGGTCCCGTCTGATAGTGCACGTTCAAACATAAAAGAAGAAAAGAGCCTATTAAAGTGCTGAGCACCCCCATTCTGCGGAGAATGGAAAGCAGCACATTATTAGAATTGTGCATAGCATCAGCCAGCTGAATGTGTTGGCTGAACCACCAATGTCAGAGGCTTTAAGCTGAGAACAAGTGGTCCCGTCTGATGGTGCACGCTCGAGCATAAAAGAAGAAAAGAGCCTATTAAAGTGCTGAGCACCCCCATTCTGCGGAGAATGGAAAGCAGCACATCATTAGAATTGTGCATAGCATCAGCCAGCTGAATGTGTTGGCTGAACCACCAATGTCAGATGCTTTAAGCTGAGAACAAGTGGTCCCGTCTGATGGTGCACGCTCCATCATAAAAGAAGAAAAGAGCCCATTAAAGTGCTGAGCACCCCCATTCTGCGGAGAATGTAAACTAGCACTTCATTAGAACTGTGCATAGCATCAGCCAGCTGAATGTCTTGGCTGAACCACCAATGTCAGAGGCTTTAAGCTGAGAACAAGTGGTCCCGTCTGATGGTGCACGCTCCATCATAAAAGAAGAAAAGAGCCTATTAAAGTGCTGAGCACCCCCATTCTGCGGAGAATGGAAAGCAGCACATCATTAGAATTGTGCATAGCATCAGCCAGCTGAATGTGTTGGCTGAACCACCAATGTCAGAGGCTTTAAGCTGAGAACAAGTGGTCCCGTCTGATGGTGCATGTTCAAACATAAAAGAAGAAAAGAGCCTATTAAAGTGCTGAGCACCCCCATTCTGCGGAGAATGGAAAGCAGCACATCATTAGAATTGTGCATAGCATCAGTCAGCTGAATGTGTTGGCTGAACCACCAATGTCAGAGGCTTTAAGCTGAGAACAAGTGGTCCCGTCTGATGGTGCACGCTCCATCATAAAAGAAGAAAAGAGCCTATTAAAGTGCTGAGCACCCCCATTCTGCGGAGAATGTCAACTAGCACTTCATTAGAACTGTGCATAGCATCAGCCAGCTGAATGTCTTGGCTGAACCACCAATGTCAGAGGCTTTAAGCTGAGAACAAGTGGTCCCGTCTGATGGTGCACGTTCAAACATAAAAGAAGAAAAGAGCCTATTAAAGTGCTGAGCACCCCCATTCTGCGGAGAATGTCAACTAGCACTTCATTAGAACTGTGCATAGCATCAGCCAGCTGAATGTGTTGGCTGAAACACCAATGTCAGAGGCTTTAAGCTGAGAACAAGTGGTCCCGTCTGATGGTGCACGTTCAAACATAAAAGAAGAAAAGAGCCTATTAAAGTGCTGAGCACCCCCATTCTGCGGAGAATGGAAAGCAGCACATTATTAGAATTGTGCATAGCATCAGCCAGCTGAATGTGTTGGCTGAACCACCAATGTCAGAGGCTTTAAGCTGAGAACAAGTGGTCCCGTCTGATGGTGCACGCTCGAGCATAAAAGAAGAAAAGAGCCTATTAAAGTGCTGAGCACCCCCATTCTGCGGAGAATGGAAAGCAGCACATCATTAGAATTGTGCATAGCATCAGCCAGCTGAATGTGTTGGCTGAACCACCAATGTCAGATGCTTTAAGCTGAGAACAAGTGGTCCCGTCTGATGGTGCACGCTCCATCATAAAAGAAGAAAAGAGCCTATTAAAGTGCTGAGCACCCCCATTCTGCGGAGAATGTCAACTAGCACTTCATTAGAACTGTGCATAGCATCAGCCAGCTGAATGTGTTGGCTGAAACACCAATGTCAGAGGCTTTAAGCTGAGAACAAGTGGTCCCGTCTGATGGTGCACGCTCGAGCATAAAAGAAGAAAAGAGCCTATTAAAGTGCTGAGCACCCCCATTCTGCGGAGAATGTAAACTAGCACTTCATTAGAACTGTGCATAGCATCAGCCAGCTGAATGTCTTGGCTGAACCACCAATGTCAGATGCTTTAAGCTGAGAACAAGTGGTCCCGTCTGATGGTGCACGTTCAAACATAAAAGAAGAAAAGAGCCTATTAAAGTGCTGAGCACCCCCATTCTGCGGAGAATGTCAACTAGCACTTCATTAGAACTGTGCATAGCATCAGCCAGCTGAATGTGTTGGCTGAAACAACAATGTCAGAGGCTTTAAGCTGAGAACAAGTGGTCCCGTCTGATGGTGCAAGCTCGAGCATAAAAGAAGAAAAGAGCCTATTAAAGTGCTGAGCACCCCCATTCTGCGGAGAATGTAAACTAGCACTTCATTAGAACTGTGCATAGCATCAGCCAGCTGAATGTCTTGGCTGAACCACCAATGTCAGATGCTTTAAGCTGAGAACAAGTGGTCCCGTCTGATGGTGCACGTTCAAACATAAAAGAAGAAAAGAGCCTATTAAAGTGCTGAGCACCCCCATTCTGCGGAGAATGGAAAGCAGCACATCATTAGAATTGTGCATAGCATCAGCCAGCTGAATGTGTTGGCTGAACCACCAATGTCAGAAGCTTTAAGCTGAGAACAAGTGGTCCCGTCTGATGGTGCATGTTCAAACATAAAAGAAGAAAAGAGCCTATTAAAGTGCTGAGCACCCCCATTCTGCGGAGAATGGAAAGCAGCACATCATTAGAATTGTGCATAGCATCAGCCAGCTGAATGTGTTGGCTGAACCACCAATGTCAGAGGCTTTAAGCTGAGAACAAGTGGTCCCGTCTGATGGTGCACGTTCAAACATAAAAGAAGAAAAGAGCCTATTAAAGTGCTGAGCACCCCCATTCTGCGGAGAATGTCAACTAGCACTTCATTAGAACTGTGCATAGCATCAGCCAGCTGAATGTGTTGGCTGAAACACCAATGTCAGAGGCTTTAAGCTGAGAACAAGTGGTCCCGTCTGATGGTGCACGCTCGAGCATAAAAGAAGAAAAGAGCCTATTAAAGTGCTGAGCACCCCCATTCTGCGGAGAATGTAAACTAGCACTTCATTAGAACTGTGCATAGCATCAGCCAGCTGAATGTCTTGGCTGAACCACCAATGTCAGATGCTTTAAGCTGAGAACAAGTGGTCCCGTCTGATGGTGCACGTTCAAACATAAAAGAAGAAAAGAGCCTATTAAAGTGCTGAGCACCCCCATTCTGCGGAGAATGTCAACTAGCACTTCATTAGAACTGTGCATAGCATCAGCCAGCTGAATGTGTTGGCTGAAACACCAATGTCAGAGGCTTTAAGCTGAGAACAAGTGGTCCCGTCTGATGGTGCACGCTCGAGCATAAAAGAAGAAAAGAGCCTATTAAAGTGCTGAGCACCCCCATTCTGCGGAGAATGGAAAGCAGCACATCATTAGAATTGTGCATAGCATCAGCCAGCTGAATGTGTTGGCTGAACCACCAATGTCAGATGCTTTAAGCTGAGAACAAGTGGTCCCGTCTGATGGTGCACGCTCGAGCATAAAAGAAGAAAAGAGCCTATTAAAGTGCTGAGCACCCCCATTCTGCGGAGAATGTCAACTAGCACTTCATTAGAACTGTGCATAGCATCAGCCAGCTGAATGTGTTGGCTGAAACACCAATGTCAGAGGCTTTAAGCTGAGAACAAGTGGTCCCGTCTGATGGTGCACGCTCGAGCATAAAAGAAGAAAAGAGCCTATTAAAGTGCTGAGCACCCCCATTCTGCGGAGAATGTCAACTAGCACTTCATTAGAACTGTGCATAGCATCAGCCAGCTGAATGTGTTGGCTGAAACAACAATGTCAGAGGCTTTAAGCTGAGAACAAGTGGTCCCGTCTGATGGTGCACGCTCGAGCATAAAAGAAGAAAAGAGCCTATTAAAGTGCTGAGCACCCCCATTCTGCGGAGAATGTAAACTAGCACTTCATTAGAACTGTGCATAGCATCAGCCAGCTGAATGTCTTGGCTGAACCACCAATGTCAGATGCTTTAAGCTGAGAACAAGTGGTCCCGTCTGATGGTGCACGTTCAAACATAAAAGAAGAAAAGAGCCTATTAAAGTGCTGAGCACCCCCATTCTGCGGAGAATGGAAAGCAGCACATCATTAGAATTGTGCATAGCATCAGCCAGCTGAATGTGTTGGCTGAACCACCAATGTCAGAGGCTTTAAGCTGAGAACAAGTGGTCCCGTCTGATGGTGCACGTTCAAACATAAAAGAAGAAAAGAGCCTATTAAAGTGCTGAGCACCCCCATTCTGCGGAGAATGTCAACTAGCACTTCATTAGAACTGTGCATAGCATCAGCCAGCTGAATGTGTTGGCTGAAACACCAATGTCAGAGGCTTTAAGCTGAGAACAAGTGGTCCCGTCTGATGGTGCACGCTCCATCATAAAAGAAGAAAAGAGCCTATTAAAGTGCTGAGCACCCCCATTCTGCGGAGAATGGAAAGCAGCACATCATTAGAATTGTGCATAGCATCAGCCAGCTGAATGTGTTGGCTGAACCACCAATGTCAGATGCTTTAAGCTGAGAACAAGTGGTCCCGTCTGATGGTGCACGCTCCATCATAAAAGAAGAAAAGAGCCTATTAAAGTGCTGAGCACCCCCATTCTGCGGAGAATGTAGACTAGCACTTCATTAGAACTGTGCATAGCATCAGCCAGCTGAATGTCTTGGCTGAACCACCAATGTCAGAGGCTTTAAGCTGAGAACAAGTGGTCCCGTCTGATGGTGCACGTTCAAACATAAAAGAAGAAAAGAGCCTATTAAAGTGCTGAACACCCCCATTCTGCGGAGAATGGAAAGCAGCACATCATTAGAATTGTGCATAGCATCAGCCAGCTGAATGTGTTAGCTGAACCACCAATGTCAGAGGCTTTAAGCTGAGAACAAGTGGTCCCGTCTGATGGTGCACGTTCAAACATAAAAGAAGAAAAGAGCCTATTAAAGTGCTGAGCACCCCCATTCTGCGGAGAATGGAAAGCAGCACATCATTAGAATTGTGCATAGCATCAGCCAGCTGAATGTGTTGGCTGAACCACCAATGTCAGATGCTTTAAGCTGAGAACAAGTGGTCCCGTCTGATGGTGCACGTTCAAACATAAAAGAAGAAAAGAGCCTATTAAAGTGCTGAGCACCCCCATTCTGCGGAGAATGTCAACTAGCACTTCATTAGAACTGTGCATAGCATCAGCCAGCTGAATGTGTTGGCTGAAACACCAATGTCAGATGCTTTAAGCTGAGAACAAGTGGTCCCGTCTGATGGTGCACGTTCAAACATAAAAGAAGAAAAGAGCCTATTAAAGTGCTGAGCACCCCCATTCTGCGGAGAATGGAAAGCAGCACATCATTAGAATTGTGCATAGCATCAGCCAGCTGAATGTGTTGGCTGAACCACCAATGTCAGAGGCTTTAAGCTGAGAACAAGTGGTCCCGTCTGATGGTGCACGTTCAAACATAAAAGAAGAAAAGAGCCTATTAAAGTGCTGAGCACCCCCATTCTGCGGAGAATGGAAAGCAGCACATCATTAGAATTGTGCATAGCATCAGCCAGCTGAATGTGTTGGCTGAACCACCAATGTCAGAGGCTTTAAGCTGAGAACAAGTGGTCCCGTCTGATGGTGCACGCTCGAGCATAAAAGAAGAAAAGAGCCTATTAAAGTGCTGAGCACCCCCATTCTGCGGAGAATGTAAACTAGCACTTCATTAGAACTGTGCATAGCATCAGCCAGCTGAATGTCTTGGCTGAACCACCAATGTCAGATGCTTTAAGCTGAGAACAAGTGGTCCCGTCTGATGGTGCACGTTCAAACATAAAAGAAGAAAAGAGCCTATTAAAGTGCTGAGCACCCCCATTCTGCGGAGAATGGAAAGCAGCACATTATTAGAATTGTGCATAGCATCAGCCAGCTGAATGTGTTGGCTGAACCACCAATGTCAGAGGCTTTAAGCTGAGAACAAGTGGTCCCGTCTGATGGTGCACGTTCAAACATAAAAGAAGAAAAGAGCCTATTAAAGTGCTGAGCACCCCCATTCTGCGGAGAATGGAAAGCAGCACATCATTAGAATTGTGCATAGCATCAGCCAGCTGAATGTGTTGGCTTAACCACCAATGTCAGATGCTTTAAGCTGAGAACAAGTGGTCCCGTCTGATGGTGCACGCTACATCATAAAAGAAGAAAAGAGCCTATTAAAGTGCTGAGCACCCCCATTCTGCGGAGAATGTAAACTAGCACTTCATTAGAACTGTGCATAGCATCAGCCAGCTGAATGTCTTGGCTGAACCACCAATGTCAGAGGCTTTAAGCTGAGAACAAGTGGTCCCGTCTGATGGTGCACGTTCAAACATAAAAGAAGAAAAGAGCCTATTAAAGTGCTGAGCACCCCCATTCTGCGGAGAATGGAAAGCAGCACATTATTAGAATTGTGCATAGCATCAGCCAGCTGAATGTGTTGGCTGAACCACCAATGTCAGAGGCTTTAAGCTGAGAACAAGTGGTCCCGTCTGATGGTGCACGTTCAAACATAAAAGAAGAAAAGAGCCTATTAAAGTGCTGAGCACCCCCATTCTGCGGAGAATGTCAACTAGCACTTCATTAGAACTGTGCATAGCATCAGCCAGCTGAATGTCTTGGCTGAACCACCAATGTCAGATGCTTTAAGCTGAGAACAAGTGGTCCCGTCTGATGGTGCACGTTCAAACATAAAAGAAGAAAAGAGCCTATTAAAGTGCTGAGCACCCCCATTCTGCGGAGAATGGAAAGCAGCACATCATTAGAATTGTGCATAGCATCAGCCAGCTGAATGTGTTGGCTGAACCACCAATGTGAGAGGCTTTAAGCTGAGAACAAGTGGTCCCGTCTGATGGTGCACGCTCCATCATAAAAGAAGAAAAGAGCCTATTAAAGTGCTGAGCACCCCCATTCTGCGGAGAATGTAAACTAGCACTTCATTAGAACTGTGCATAGCATCAGCCAGCTGAATGTCTTGGCTGAACCACCAATGTCAGAGGCTTTAAGCTGAAAACAAGTGGTCCCGTCTGATGGTGCACGCTCCATCATAAAAGAAGAAAAGAGCCTATTAAAGTGCTGAGCACCCCCATTCTGCGGAGAATGGAAAGCAGCACATCATTAGAATTGTGCATAGCATCAGCCAGCTGAATGTGTTGGCTGAACCACCAATGTCAGAGGCTTTAAGCTGAGAACAAGTGGTCCCGTCTGATGGTGCACGTTCAAACATAAAAGAAGAAAAGAGCCTATTAAAGTGCTGAGCACCCCCATTCTGCGGAGAATGTAAACTAGCACTTCATTAGAACTGTGCATAGCATCAGCCAGCTGAATGTCTTGGCTGAACCACCAATGTCAGAGGCTTTAAGCTGAGAACAAGTGGTCCCGTCTGATGGTGCATGTTCAAACATAAAAGAAGAAAAGAGCCTATTAAAGTGCTGAGCACCCCCATTCTGCGGAGAATGGAAAGCAGCACATCATTAGAATTGTGCATAGCATCAGCCAGCTGAATGTGTTGGCTGAACCACCAATGTCAGAGGCTTTAAGCTGAGAACAAGTGGTCCCGTCTGATGGTGCACGTTCAAACATAAAAGAAGAAAAGAGCCTATTAAAGTGCTGAGCACCCCCATTCTGCGGAGAATGTCAACTAGCACTTCATTAGAACTGTGCATAGCATCAGCCAGCTGAATGTGTTGGCTGAAACACCAATGTCAGAGGCTTTAAGCTGAGAACAAGTGGTCCCGTCTGATGGTGCACGTTCAAACATAAAAGAAGAAAAGAGCCTATTAAAGTGCTGAGCACCCCCATTCTGCGGAGAATGTCAACTAGCACTTCATTAGAACTGTGCATAGCATCAGCCAGCTGAATGTCTTGGCTGAAACACCAATGTCAGAGGCTTTAAGCTGAGAACAAGTGGTCCCGTCTGATGGTGCACGTTCAAACATAAAAGAAGAAAAGAGCCTATTAAAGTGCTGAGCACCCCCATTCTGCGGAGAATGGAAAGCAGCACATTATTAGAATTGTGCATAGCATCAGCCAGCTGAATGTGTTGGCTGAACCACCAATGTCAGAGGCTTTAAGCTGAGAACAAGTGGTCCCGTCTGATGGTGCATGCTCGAGCATAAAAGAAGAAAAGAGCCTATTAAAGTGCTGAGCACCCCCATTCTGCGGAGAATGGAAAGCAGCACATCATTAGAATTGTGCATAGCATCAGCCAGCTGAATGTGTTGGCTGAACCACCAATGTCAGAGGCTTTAAGCTGAGAACAAGTGGTCCCGTCTGATGGTGCACGCTCCATCATAAAAGAAGAAAAGAGCCTATTAAAGTGCTGAGCACCCCCATTCTGCGGAGAATGTAAACTAGCACTTCATTAGAACTGTGCATAGCATCAGCCAGCTGAATGTCTTGGCTGAACCACCAATGTCAGATGCTTTAAGCTGAGAACAAGTGGTCCCGTCTGATGGTGCACGTTCAAACATAAAAGAAGAAAAGAGCCTATTAAAGTGCTGAGCACCCCCATTCTGCGGAGAATGTCAACTAGCACATCATTAGAATTGTGCATAGCATCAGCCAGCTGAATGTGTTGGCTGAAACACCAATGTCAGAGGCTTTAAGCTGAGAACAAGTGGTCCCGTCTGATGGTGCACGCTCCATCATAAAAGAAGAAAAGAGCCTATTAAAGTGCTGAGCACCCCCATTCTGCGGAGAATGGAAAGCAGCACATCATTAGAATTGTGCATAGCATCAGCCAGCTGAATGTGTTGGCTGAACCACCAATGTCAGATGCTTTAAGCTGAGAACAAGTGGTCCCGTCTGATGGTGCACGCTCCATCATAAAAGAAGAAAAGAGCCTATTAAAGTGCTGAGCACCCCCATTCTGCGGAGAATGTAAACTAGCACTTCATTAGAACTGTGCATAGCATCAGCCAGCTGAATGTCTTGGCTGAACCACCAATGTCAGATGCTTTAAGCTGAGAACAAGTGGTCCCGTCTGATGGTGCACGTTCAAACATAAAAGAAGAAAAGAGCCTATTAAAGTGCTGAACACCCCCATTCTGCGGAGAATGGAAAGCAGCACATCATTAGAATTGTGCATAGCATCAGCCAGCTGAATGTGTTAGCTGAACCACCAATGTCAGAGGCTTTAAGCTGAGAACAAGTGGTCCCGTCTGATGGTGCACGTTCAAACATAAAAGAAGAAAAGAGCCTATTAAAGTGCTGAGCACCCCCATTCTGCGGAGAATGGAAAGCAGCACATCATTAGAATTGTGCATAGCATCAGCCAGCTGAATGTGTTGGCTGAACCACCAATGTCAGATGCTTTAAGCTGAGAACAAGTGGTCCCGTCTGATGGTGCACGTTCAAACATAAAAGAAGAAAAGAGCCTATTAAAGTGCTGAGCACCCCCATTCTGCGGAGAATGTCAACTAGCACTTCATTAGAACTGTGCATAGCATCAGCCAGCTGAATGTGTTGGCTGAAACACCAATGTCAGAGGCTTTAAGCTGAGAACAAGTGGTCCCGTCTGATGGTGCATGTTCAAACATAAAAGAAGAAAAGAGCCTATTAAAGTGCTGAGCACCCCCATTCTGCGGAGAATGTAAACTAGCACTTCATTAGAACTGTGCATAGCATCAGCCAGCTGAATGTCTTGGCTGAACCACCAATGTCAGATGCTTTAAGCTGAGAACAAGTGGTCCCGTCTGATGGTGCACGTTCAAACATAAAAGAAGAAAAGAGCCTATTAAAGTGCTGAGCACCCCCATTCTGCGGAGAATGTCAACTAGCACTTCATTAGAACTGTGCATAGCATCAGCCAGCTGAATGTGTTGGCTGAAACACCAATGTCAGAGGCTTTAAGCTGAGAACAAGTGGTCCCGTCTGATGGTGCATGTTCAAACATAAAAGAAGAAAAGAGCCTATTAAAGTGCTGAGCACCCCCATTCTGCGGAGAATGGAAAGCAGCACATCATTAGAATTGTGCATAGCATCAGCCAGCTGAATGTGTTGGCTGAACCACCAATGTGAGAGGCTTTAAGCTGAGAACAAGTGGTCCCGTCTGATGGTGCACGCTCCATCATAAAAGAAGAAAAGAGCCTATTAAAGTGCTGAGCACCCCCATTCTGCGGAGAATGTAAACTAGCACTTCATTAGAACTGTGCATAGCATCAGCCAGCTGAATGTCTTGGCTGAACCACCAATGTCAGAGGCTTTAAGCTGAAAACAAGTGGTCCCGTCTGATGGTGCACGCTCCATCATAAAAGAAGAAAAGAGCCTATTAAAGTGCTGAGCACCCCCATTCTGCGGAGAATGGAAAGCAGCACATCATTAGAATTGTGCATAGCATCAGCCAGCTGAATGTGTTGGCTGAACCACCAATGTCAGAGGCTTTAAGCTGAGAACAAGTGGTCCCGTCTGATGGTGCACGTTCAAACATAAAAGAAGAAAAGAGCCTATTAAAGTGCTGAGCACCCCCATTCTGCGGAGAATGTAAACTAGCACTTCATTAGAACTGTGCATAGCATCAGCCAGCTGAATGTCTTGGCTGAACCACCAATGTCAGAGGCTTTAAGCTGAGAACAAGTGGTCCCGTCTGATGGTGCATGTTCAAACATAAAAGAAGAAAAGAGCCTATTAAAGTGCTGAGCACCCCCATTCTGCGGAGAATGGAAAGCAGCACATCATTAGAATTGTGCATAGCATCAGCCAGCTGAATGTGTTGGCTGAACCACCAATGTCAGAGGCTTTAAGCTGAGAACAAGTGGTCCCGTCTGATGGTGCACGTTCAAACATAAAAGAAGAAAAGAGCCTATTAAAGTGCTGAGCACCCCCATTCTGCGGAGAATGTCAACTAGCACTTCATTAGAACTGTGCATAGCATCAGCCAGCTGAATGTGTTGGCTGAAACACCAATGTCAGAGGCTTTAAGCTGAGAACAAGTGGTCCCGTCTGATGGTGCACGCTCGAGCATAAAAGAAGAAAAGAGCCTATTAAAGTGCTGAGCACCCCCATTCTGCGGAGAATGTAAACTAGCACTTCATTAGAACTGTGCATAGCATCAGCCAGCTGAATGTCTTGGCTGAACCACCAATGTCAGATGCTTTAAGCTGAGAACAAGTGGTCCCGTCTGATGGTGCACGTTCAAACATAAAAGAAGAAAAGAGCCTATTAAAGTGCTGAGCACCCCCATTCTGCGGAGAATGTCAACTAGCACTTCATTAGAACTGTGCATAGCATCAGCCAGCTGAATGTGTTGGCTGAAACAACAATGTCAGAGGCTTTAAGCTGAGAACAAGTGGTCCCGTCTGATGGTGCAAGCTCGAGCATAAAAGAAGAAAAGAGCCTATTAAAGTGCTGAGCACCCCCATTCTGCGGAGAATGTAAACTAGCACTTCATTAGAACTGTGCATAGCATCAGCCAGCTGAATGTCTTGGCTGAACCACCAATGTCAGATGCTTTAAGCTGAGAACAAGTGGTCCCGTCTGATGGTGCACGTTCAAACATAAAAGAAGAAAAGAGCCTATTAAAGTGCTGAGCACCCCCATTCTGCGGAGAATGGAAAGCAGCACATCATTAGAATTGTGCATAGCATCAGCCAGCTGAATGTGTTGGCTGAACCACCAATGTCAGAAGCTTTAAGCTGAGAACAAGTGGTCCCGTCTGATGGTGCATGTTCAAACATAAAAGAAGAAAAGAGCCTATTAAAGTGCTGAGCACCCCCATTCTGCGGAGAATGGAAAGCAGCACATCATTAGAATTGTGCATAGCATCAGCCAGCTGAATGTGTTGGCTGAACCACCAATGTCAGAAGCTTTAAGCTGAGAACAAGTGGTCCCGTCTGATGGTGCATGTTCAAACATAAAAGAAGAAAAGAGCCTATTAAAGTGCTGAGCACCCCCATTCTGCGGAGAATGGAAAGCAGCACATCATTAGAATTGTGCATAGCATCAGCCAGCTGAATGTGTTGGCTGAACCACCAATGTCAGAGGCTTTAAGCTGAGAACAAGTGGTCCCGTCTGATGGTGCACGTTCAAACATAAAAGAAGAAAAGAGCCTATTAAAGTGCTGAGCACCCCCATTCTGCGGAGAATGTCAACTAGCACTTCATTAGAACTGTGCATAGCATCAGCCAGCTGAATGTGTTGGCTGAAACACCAATGTCAGAGGCTTTAAGCTGAGAACAAGTGGTCCCGTCTGATGGTGCACGCTCGAGCATAAAAGAAGAAAAGAGTCTATTAAAGTGCTGAGCACCCCCATTCTGCGGAGAATGTAAACTAGCACTTCATTAGAACTGTGCATAGCATCAGCCAGCTGAATGTCTTGGCTGAACCACCAATGTCAGATGCTTTAAGCTGAGAACAAGTGGTCCCGTCTGATGGTGCACGTTCAAACATAAAAGAAGAAAAGAGCCTATTAAAGTGCTGAGCACCCCCATTCTGCGGAGAATGTCAACTAGCACTTCATTAGAACTGTGCATAGCATCAGCCAGCTGAATGTGTTGGCTGAAACACCAATGTCAGAGGCTTTAAGCTGAGAACAAGTGGTCCCGTCTGATGGTGCACGCTCGAGCATAAAAGAAGAAAAGAGCCTATTAAAGTGCTGAGCACCCCCATTCTGCGGAGAATGGAAAGCAGCACATCATTAGAATTGTGCATAGCATCAGCCAGCTGAATGTGTTGGCTGAACCACCAATGTCAGATGCTTTAAGCTGAGAACAAGTGGTCCCGTCTGATGGTGCACGCTCGAGCATAAAAGAAGAAAAGAGCCTATTAAAGTGCTGAGCACCCCCATTCTGCGGAGAATGTCAACTAGCACTTCATTAGAACTGTGCATAGCATCAGCCAGCTGAATGTGTTGGCTGAAACACCAATGTCAGAGGCTTTAAGCTGAGAACAAGTGGTCCCGTCTGATGGTGCACGCTCGAGCATAAAAGAAGAAAAGAGCCTATTAAAGTGCTGAGCACCCCCATTCTGCGGAGAATGTAAACTAGCACTTCATTAGAACTGTGCATAGCATCAGCCAGCTGAATGTCTTGGCTGAACCACCAATGTCAGAGGCTTTAAGCTGAGAACAAGTGGTCCCGTCTGATGGTGCACGTTCAAACATAAAAGAAGAAAAGAGCCTTTTAAAGTCCTGAGCACCCCCATTCTGCGGAGAATGGAAAGCAGCACATCATTAGAATTGTGCATAGCATCAGCCAGCTGAATGTGTTGGCTGAACCACCAATGTCAGAGGCTTTAAGCTGAGAACAAGTGGTCCCGTCTGATGGTGCACGTTCAAACATAAAAGAAGAAAAGAGCCTATTAAAGTGCTGAGCACCCCCATTCTGCGGAGAATGTAAACTAGCACTTCATTAGAACTGTGCATAGCATCAGCCAGCTGAATGTCTTGGCTGAACCACCAATGTCAGTGGCTTTAAGCTGAGAACAAGTGGTCCCGTCTGATGGTGCACGTTCAAACATAAAAGAAGAAAAGAGCCTTTTAAAGTCCTGAGCACCCCCATTCTGCGGAGAATGGAAAGCAGCACATCATTAGAATTGTGCATAGCATCAGCCAGCTGAATGTGTTGGCTGAACCACCAATGTCAGAGGCTTTAAGCTGAGAACAAGTGGTCCCGTCTGATGGTGCACGTTCAAACATAAAAGAAGAAAAGAGCCTATTAAAGTGCTGAGCACCCCCATTCTGCGGAGAATGGAAAGCAGCACATCATTAGAATTGTGCATAGCATCAGCCAGCTTAATGTGTTGACTGAACCACCAATGTCAGATGCTTTAAGCTGAGAACAAGTGGTCCCGTCTGATGGTGCACGCTCGAGCATAAAAGAAGAAAAGAGCCTATTAAAGTGCTGAGCACCCCCATTCTGCGGAGAATGGAAAGCAGCACATCATTAGAATTGTGCATAGCATCAGCCAGCTGAATGTGTTGGCTGAACCACGAATGTCAGAGGCTTTAAGCTGAGAACAAGTGGTCCCGTCTGATGGTGCACGTTCAAACATAAAAGAAGAAAAGAGCCTATTAAAGTGCTGAGCACCCCCATTCTGCGGAGAATGTCAACTAGCACTTCATTAGAACTGTGCATAGCATCAGCCAGCTGAATGTGTTGGCTGAAACACCAATGTCAGAGGCTTTAAGCTGAGAACAAGTGGTCCCGTCTGATGGTGCATGTTCAAACATAAAAGAAGAAAAGAGCCTATTAAAGTGCTGAGCACCCCCATTCTGCGGAGAATGGAAAGCAGCACATCATTAGAATTGTGCATAGCATCAGCCAGCTGAATGTGTTGGCTGAACCACCAATGTCAGAGGCTTTAAGCTGAGAACAAGTGGTCCCGTCTGATGGTGCATGTTCAAACATAAAAGAAGAAAAGAGCCTATTAAAGTGCTGAGCACCCCCATTCTGCGGAGAATGGAAAGCAGCACATCATTAGAATTGTGCATAGCATCAGCCAGCTGAATGTGTTGGCTGAACCACCAATGTCAGAGGCTTTAAGCTGAGAACAAGTGGTCCCGTCTGATGGTGCACGTTCAAACATAAAAGAAGAAAAGAGCCTATTAAAGTGCTGAGCACCCCCATTCTGCGGAGAATGGAAAGCAGCACATCATTAGAATTGTGCATAGCATCAGCCAGCTGAATGTGTTGGCTGAACCACCAATGTCAGAGGCTTTAAGCTGAGAACAAGTGGTCCCGTCTGATGGTGCACGTTCAAACATAAAAGAAGAAAAGAGCCTATTAAAGTGCTGAGCACCCCCATTCTGCGGAGAATGTAAACTAGCACTTCATTAGAACTGTGCATAGCATCAGCCAGCTGAATGTCTTGGCTGAACCACCAATGTCAGATGCTTTAAGCTGAGAACAAGTGGTCCCGTCTGATGGTGCACGTTCAAACATAAAAGAAGAAAAGAGCCTATTAAAGTGCTGAGCACCCCCATTCTGCGGAGAATGGAAAGCAGCACATTATTAGAATTGTGCATAGCATCAGCCAGCTGAATGTGTTGGCTGAACCACCAATGTCAGAGGCTTTAAGCTGAGAACAAGTGGTCCCGTCTGATGGTGCACGTTCAAACATAAAAGAAGAAAAGAGCCTATTAAAGTGCTGAGCACCCCCATTCTGCGGAGAATGGAAAGCAGCACATTATTAGAATTGTGCATAGCATCAGCCAGCTGAATGTGTTGGCTGAACCACCAATGTCAGAGGCTTTAAGCTGAGAACAAGTGGTCCCGTCTGATGGTGCACGTTCAAACATAAAAGAAGAAAAGAGCCTATTAAAGTGCTGAGCACCCCCATTCTGCGGAGAATGTAAACTAGCACTTCATTAGAACTGTGCATAGCATCAGCCAGCTGAATGTCTTGGCTGAACCACCAATGTCAGAGGCTTTAAGCTGAGAACAAGTGGTCCCGTCTGATGGTGCACGCTCCATCATAAAAGAAGAAAAGAGCCTATTAAAGTGCTGAGCACCCCCATTCTGCGGAGAATGGAAAGCAGCACATCATTAGAATTGTGCATAGCATCAGCCAGCTGAATGTGTTGGCTGAACCACCAATGTCAGAGGCTTTAAGCTGAGAACAAGTGGTCCCGTCTGATGGTGCACGTTCAAACATAAAAGAAGAAAAGAGCCTATTAAAGTGCTGAGCACCCTCATTCTGCGGAGAATGTCAACTAGCACTTCATTAGAACTGTGCATAGCATCAGCCAGCTGAATGTGTTGGCTGAAACACCAATGTCAGAGGCTTTAAGCTGAGAACAAGTGGTCCCGTCTGATGGTGCACGTTCAAACATAAAAGAAGAAAAGAGCCTATTAAAGTGCTGAGCACCCCCATTCTGCGGAGAATGGAAAGCAGCACATTATTAGAATTGTGCATAGCATCAGCCAGCTGAATGTGTTGGCTGAACCACCAATGTCAGAGGCTTTAAGCTGAGAACAAGTGGTCCCGTCTGATGGTGCACGCTCGAGCATAAAAGAAGAAAAGAGCCTATTAAAGTGCTGAGCACCCCCATTCTGCGGAGAATGGAAAGCAGCACATCATTAGAATTGTGCATAGCATCAGCCAGCTGAATGTGTTGGCTGAACCACCAATGTCAGATGCTTTAAGCTGAGAACAAGTGGTCCCGTCTGATGGTGCACGCTCCATCATAAAAGAAGAAAAGAGCCTATTAAAGTGCTGAGCACCCCCATTCTGCGGAGAATGTCAACTAGCACTTCATTAGAACTGTGCATAGCATCAGCCAGCTGAATGTGTTGGCTGAAACACCAATGTCAGAGGCTTTAAGCTGAGAACAAGTGGTCCCGTCTGATGGTGCACGCTCGAGCATAAAAGAAGAAAAGAGCCTATTAAAGTGCTGAGCACCCCCATTCTGCGGAGAATGTAAACTAGCACTTCATTAGAACTGTGCATAGCATCAGCCAGCTGAATGTCTTGGCTGAACCACCAATGTCAGATGCTTTAAGCTGAGAACAAGTGGTCCCGTCTGATGGTGCACGTTCAAACATAAAAGAAGAAAAGAGCCTATTAAAGTGCTGAGCACCCCCATTCTGCGGAGAATGGAAAGCAGCACATTATTAGAATTGTGCATAGCATCAGCCAGCTGAATGTGTTGGCTGAACCACCAATGTCAGAGGCTTTAAGCTGAGAACAAGTGGTCCCGTCTGATGGTGCACGCTCGAGCATAAAAGAAGAAAAGAGCCTATTAAAGTGCTGAGCACCCCCATTCTGCGGAGAATGGAAAGCAGCACATCATTAGAATTGTGCATAGCATCAGCCAGCTGAATGTGTTGGCTGAACCACCAATGTCAGATGCTTTAAGCTGAGAACAAGTGGTCCCGTCTGATGGTGCACGCTCCATCATAAAAGAAGAAAAGAGCCCATTAAAGTGCTGAGCACCCCCATTCTGCGGAGAATGTAAACTAGCACTTCATTAGAACTGTGCATAGCATCAGCCAGCTGAATGTCTTGGCTGAACCACCAATGTCAGAGGCTTTAAGCTGAGAACAAGTGGTCCCGTCTGATGGTGCACGCTCCATCATAAAAGAAGAAAAGAGCCTATTAAAGTGCTGAGCACCCCCATTCTGCGGAGAATGGAAAGCAGCACATCATTAGAATTGTGCATAGCATCAGCCAGCTGAATGTGTTGGCTGAACCACCAATGTCAGAGGCTTTAAGCTGAGAACAAGTGGTCCCGTCTGATGGTGCATGTTCAAACATAAAAGAAGAAAAGAGCCTATTAAAGTGCTGAGCACCCCCATTCTGCGGAGAATGGAAAGCAGCACATCATTAGAATTGTGCATAGCATCAGTCAGCTGAATGTGTTGGCTGAACCACCAATGTCAGAGGCTTTAAGCTGAGAACAAGTGGTCCCGTCTGATGGTGCACGCTCCATCATAAAAGAAGAAAAGAGCCTATTAAAGTGCTGAGCACCCCCATTCTGCGGAGAATGTCAACTAGCACTTCATTAGAACTGTGCATAGCATCAGCCAGCTGAATGTCTTGGCTGAACCACCAATGTCAGAGGCTTTAAGCTGAGAACAAGTGGTCCCGTCTGATGGTGCACGTTCAAACATAAAAGAAGAAAAGAGCCTATTAAAGTGCTGAGCACCCCCATTCTGCGGAGAATGTCAACTAGCACTTCATTAGAACTGTGCATAGCATCAGCCAGCTGAATGTGTTGGCTGAAACACCAATGTCAGAGGCTTTAAGCTGAGAACAAGTGGTCCCGTCTGATGGTGCACGTTCAAACATAAAAGAAGAAAAGAGCCTATTAAAGTGCTGAGCACCCCCATTCTGCGGAGAATGGAAAGCAGCACATTATTAGAATTGTGCATAGCATCAGCCAGCTGAATGTGTTGGCTGAACCACCAATGTCAGAGGCTTTAAGCTGAGAACAAGTGGTCCCGTCTGATGGTGCACGCTCGAGCATAAAAGAAGAAAAGAGCCTATTAAAGTGCTGAGCACCCCCATTCTGCGGAGAATGGAAAGCAGCACATCATTAGAATTGTGCATAGCATCAGCCAGCTGAATGTGTTGGCTGAACCACCAGTGTCAGATGCTTTAAGCTGAGAACAAGTGGTCCCGTCTGATGGTGCACGCTCCATCATAAAAGAAGAAAAGAGCCTATTAAAGTGCTGAGCACCCCCATTCTGCGGAGAATGTCAACTAGCACTTCATTAGAACTGTGCATAGCATCAGCCAGCTGAATGTGTTGGCTGAACCACCAATGTCAGAGGCTTTAAGCTGAGAACAAGTGGTCCCGTCTGATGGTGCACGCTCGAGCATAAAAGAAGAAAAGAGCCTATTAAAGTGCTGAGCACCCCCATTCTGCGGAGAATGTAAACTAGCACTTCATTAGAACTGTGCATAGCATCAGCCAGCTGAATGTCTTGGCTGAACCACCAATGTCAGATGCTTTAAGCTGAGAACAAGTGGTCCCGTCTGATGGTGCACGTTCAAACATAAAAGAAGAAAAGAGCCTATTAAAGTGCTGAGCACCCCCATTCTGCGGAGAATGTCAACTAGCACTTCATTAGAACTGTGCATAGCATCAGCCAGCTGAATGTGTTGGCTGAAACAACAATGTCAGAGGCTTTAAGCTGAGAACAAGTGGTCCCGTCTGATGGTGCACGCTCGAGCATAAAAGAAGAAAAGAGCCTATTAAAGTGCTGAGCACCCCCATTCTGCGGAGAATGTAAACTAGCACTTCATTAGAACTGTGCATAGCATCAGCCAGCTGAATGTCTTGGCTGAACCACCAATGTCAGATGCTTTAAGCTGAGAACAAGTGGTCCCGTCTGATGGTGCACGTTCAAACATAAAAGAAGAAAAGAGCCTATTAAAGTGCTGAGCACCCCCATTCTGCGGAGAATGGAAAGCAGCTCATCATTAGAATTGTGCATAGCATCAGCCAGCTGAATGTGTTGGCTGAACCACCAATGTCAGAGGCTTTAAGCTGAGAACAAATGGTCCCGTCTGATGGTGCATGTTCAAACATAAAAGAAGAAAAGAGCCTATTAAAGTGCTGAGCACCCCCATTCTGCGGAGAATGGAAAGCAGCACATCATTAGAATTGTGCATAGCATCAGCCAGCTGAATGTGTTGGCTGAACCACCAATGTCAGAGGCTTTAAGCTGAGAACAAGTGGTCCCGTCTGATGGTGCACGTTCAAACATAAAAGAAGAAAAGAGCCTATTAAAGTGCTGAGCACCCCCATTCTGCGGAGAATGTCAACTAGCACTTCATTAGAACTGTGCATAGCATCAGCCAGCTGAATGTGTTGGCTGAAACACCAATGTCAGAGGCTTTAAGCTGAGAACAAGTGGTCCCGTCTGATGGTGCACGCTCCATCATAAAAGAAGAAAAGAGCCTATTAAAGTGCTGAGCACCCCCATTCTGCGGAGAATGGAAAGCAGCACATCATTAGAATTGTGCATAGCATCAGCCAGCTGAATGTGTTGGCTGAACCACCAATGTCAGATGCTTTAAGCTGAGAACAAGTGGTCCCGTCTGATGGTGCACGTTCAAACATAAAAGAAGAAAAGAGCCTATTAAAGTGCTGAGCACCCCCATTCTGCGGAGAATGTAGACTAGCACTTCATTAGAACTGTGCATAGCATCAGCCAGCTGAATGTCTTGGCTGAACCACCAATGTCAGAGGCTTTAAGCTGAGAACAAGTGGTCCCGTCTGATGGTGCACGTTCAAACATAAAAGAAGAAAAGAGCCTATTAAAGTGCTGAACACCCCCATTCTGCGGAGAATGGAAAGCAGCACATCATTAGAATTGTGCATAGCATCAGCCAGCTGAATGTGTTAGCTGAACCACCAATGTCAGAGGCTTTAAGCTGAGAACAAGTGGTCCCGTCTGATGGTGCACGTTCAAACATAAAAGAAGAAAAGAGCCTATTAAAGTGCTGAGCACCCCCATTCTGCGGAGAATGGAAAGCAGCACATCATTAGAATTGTGCATAGCATCAGCCAGCTGAATGTGTTGGCTGAACCACCAATGTCAGATGCTTTAAGCTGAGAACAAGTGGTCCCGTCTGATGGTGCACGTTCAAACATAAAAGAAGAAAAGAGCCTATTAAAGTGCTGAGCACCCCCATTCTGCGGAGAATGTCAACTAGCACTTCATTGGAACTGTGCATAGCATCAGCCAGCTGAATGTGTTGGCTGAAACACCAATGTCAGAGGCTTTAAGCTGAGAACAAGTGGCCCCGTCTGATGGTGCACGTTCAAACATAAAAGAAGAAAAGAGCCTATTAAAGTGCTGAGCACCCCCATTCTGCGGAGAATGTAAACTAGCACTTCATTAGAACTGTGCATAGCATCAGCCAGCTGAATGTCTTGGCTGAACCACCAATGTCAGATGCTTTAAGCTGAGAACAAGTGGTCCCGTCTGATGGTGCACGTTCAAACATAAAAGAAGAAAAGAGCCTATTAAAGTGCTGAGCACCCCCATTCTGCGGAGAATGTCAACTAGCACTTCATTAGAACTGTGCATAGCATCAGCCAGCTGAATGTGTTGGCTGAAACACCAATGTCAGAGGCTTTAAGCTGAGAACAAGTGGTCCCGTCTGATGGTGCACGTTCAAACATAAAAGAAGAAAAGAGCCTATTAAAGTGCTGAGCACCCCCATTCTGCGGAGAATGGAAAGCAGCACATCATTAGAATTGTGCATAGCATCAGCCAGCTGAATGTGTTGGCTGAACCACCAATGTCAGAGGCTTTAAGCTGAGAACAAGTGGTCCCGTCTGATGGTGCACGCTCGAGCATAAAAGAAGAAAAGAGCCTATTAAAGTGCTGAGCACCCCCATTCTGCGGAGAATGTCAACTAGCACTTCATTAGAACTGTGCATAGCATCAGCCAGCTGAATGTGTTGGCTGAAACACCAATGTCAGAGGCTTTAAGCTGAGAACAAGTGGTCCCGTCTGATGGTGCATGTTCAAACATAAAAGAAGAAAAGAGCCTATTAAAGTGCTGAGCACCCCCATTCTGCGGAGAATGGAAAGCAGCACATCATTAGAATTGTGCATAGCATAAGCCAGCTGAATGTGTTGGCTGAACCACCAATGTGAGAGGCTTTAAGCTGAGAACAAGTGGTCCCGTCTGATGGTGCACGCTCCATCATAAAAGAAGAAAAGAGCCTATTAAAGTGCTGAGCACCCCCATTCTGCGGAGAATGTAAACTAGCACTTCATTAGAACTGTGCATAGCATCAGCCAGCTGAATGTCTTGGCTGAACCACCAATGTCAGAGGCTTTAAGCTGAAAACAAGTGGTCCCGTCTGATGGTGCACGCTCCATCATAAAAGAAGAAAAGAGCCTATTAAAGTGCTGAGCACCCCCATTCTGCGGAGAATGGAAAGCAGCACATCATTAGAATTGTGCATAGCATCAGCCAGCTGAATGTGTTGGCTGAACCACCAATGTCAGAGGCTTTAAGCTGAGAACAAGTGGTCCCGTCTGATGGTGCACGTTCAAACATAAAAGAAGAAAAGAGCCTATTAAAGTGCTGAGCACCCCCATTCTGCGGAGAATGTAAACTAGCACTTCATTAGAACTGTGCATAGCATCAGCCAGCTGAATGTCTTGGCTGAACCACCAATGTCAGAGGCTTTAAGCTGAGAACAAGTGGTCCCGTCTGATGGTGCATGTTCAAACATAAAAGAAGAAAAGAGCCTATTAAAGTGCTGAGCACCCCCATTCTGCGGAGAATGGAAAGCAGCACATCATTAGAATTGTGCATAGCATCAGCCAGCTGAATGTGTTGGCTGAACCACCAATGTCAGAGGCTTTAAGCTGAGAACAAGTGGTCCCGTCTGATGGTGCACGTTCAAACATAAAAGAAGAAAAGAGCCTATTAAAGTGCTGAGCACCCCCATTCTGCGGAGAATGTCAACTAGCACTTCATTAGAACTGTGCATAGCATCAGCCAGCTGAATGTGTTGGCTGAAACACCAATGTCAGAGGCTTTAAGCTGAGAACAAGTGGTCCCGTCTGATGGTGCACGCTCGAGCATAAAAGAAGAAAAGAGCCTATTAAAGTGCTGAGCACCCCCATTCTGCGGAGAATGTAAACTAGCACTTCATTAGAACTGTGCATAGCATCAGCCAGCTGAATGTCTTGGCTGAACCACCAATGTCAGATGCTTTAAGCTGAGAACAAGTGGTCCCGTCTGATGGTGCACGTTCAAACATAAAAGAAGAAAAGAGCCTATTAAAGTGCTGAGCACCCCCATTCTGCGGAGAATGTCAACTAGCACTTCATTAGAACTGTGCATAGCATCAGCCAGCTGAATGTCTTGGCTGAAACACCAATGTCAGAGGCTTTAAGCTGAGAACAAGTGGTCCCGTCTGATGGTGCACGTTCAAACATAAAAGAAGAAAAGAGCCTATTAAAGTGCTGAGCACCCCCATTCTGCGGAGAATGGAAAGCAGCACATCATTAGAATTGTGCATAGCATCAGCCAGCTGAATGTGTTGGCTGAACCACCAATGTCAGAGGCTTTAAGCTGAGAACAAGTGGTCCCGTCTGATGGTGCACGTTCAAACATAAAAGAAGAAAAGAGCCTATTAAAGTGCTGAGCACCCCCATTCTGCGGAGAATGTCAACTAGCACTTCATTAGAACTGTGCATAGCATCAGCCAGCTGAATGTGTTGGCTGAAACACCAATGTCAGATGCTTTAAGCTGAGAACAAGTGGTCCCGTCTGATGGTGCACGCTCCATCATAAAAGAAGAAAAGAGCCTATTAAAGTGCTGAGCACCCCCATTCTGCGGAGAATGTAAACTAGCACTTCATTAGAACTGTGCATAGCATCAGCCAGCTGAATGTCTTGGCTGAACCACCAATGTCAGAGGCTTTAAGCTGAGAACAAGTGGTCCCGTCTGATGGTGCACGTTCAAACATAAAAGAAGAAAAGAGCCTATTAAAGTGCTGAACACCCCCATTCTGCGGAGAATGGAAAGCAGCACATCATTAGAATTGTGCATAGCATCAGCCAGCTGAATGTGTTAGCTGAACCACCAATGTCAGAGGCTTTAAGCTGAGAACAAGTGGTCCCGTCTGATGGTGCACGTTCAAACATAAAAGAAGAAAAGAGCCTATTAAAGTGCTGAGCACCCCCATTCTGCGGAGAATGGAAAGCAGCACATCATTAGAATTGTGCATAGCATCAGCCAGCTGAATGTGTTGGCTGAACCACCAATGTCAGATGCTTTAAGCTGAGAACAAGTGGTCCCGTCTGATGGTGCACGTTCAAACATAAAAGAAGAAAAGAGCCTATTAAAGTGCTGAGCACCCCCATTCTGCGGAGAATGTCAACTAGCACTTCATTAGAACTGTGCATAGCATCAGCCAGCTGAATGTGTTGGCTGAAACACCAATGTCAGAGGCTTTAAGCTGAGAACAAGTGGTCCCGTCTGATGGTGCACGTTCAAACATAAAAGAAGAAAAGAGCCTATTAAAGTGCTGAGCACCCCCATTCTGCGGAGAATGTCAACTAGCACTTCATTAGAACTGTGCATAGCATCATCCAGCTGAATGTGTTGGCTGAAACACCAATGTCAGAGGCTTTAAGCTGAGAACAAGTGGTCCCGTCTGATGGTGCACGTTCAAACATAAAAGAAGAAAAGAGCCTATTAAAGTGCTGAGCACCCCCATTCTGCGGAGAATGGAAAGCAGCACATCATTAGAATTGTGCATAGCATCAGCCAGCTGAATGTGTTGGCTGAACCACCAATGTCAGAGGCTTTAAGCTGAGAACAAGTGGTCCCGTCTGATGGTGCACGCTCGAGCATAAAAGAAGAAAAGAGCCTATTAAAGTGCTGAGCACCCCCATTCTGCGGAGAATGTCAACTAGCACTTCATTAGAACTGTGCATAGCATCATCCAGCTGAATGTGTTGGCTGAAACACCAATGTCAGAGGCTTTAAGCTGAGAACAAGTGGTCCCGTCTGATGGTGCACGTTCAAACATAAAAGAAGAAAAGAGCCTATTAAAGTGCTGAGCACCCCCATTCTGCGGAGAATGGAAAGCAGCACATCATTAGAATTGTGCATAGCATCAGCCAGGTGAATGTGTTGGCTGAACCACCAATGT
Organism: Aquarana catesbeiana; assembly: GCF_042186555.1. Lineage (NCBI taxonomy): Eukaryota > Metazoa > Chordata > Amphibia > Anura > Ranidae > Aquarana > Aquarana catesbeiana. The sequence goes on from NC_133331.1 coordinate 265,947,346, forward strand.
CAGAGGCTTTAAGCTGAGAACAAGTGGTCCCGTCTGATGGTGCACGCTCGAGCATAAAAGAAGAAAAGAGCCTATTAAAGTGCTGAGCACCCCCATTCTGCGGAGAATGTAAACTAGCACTTCATTAGAACTGTGCATAGCATCAGCCAGCTGAATGTCTTGGCTGAACCACCAATGTCAGATGCTTTAAGCTGAGAACAAGTGGTCTCGTCTGATGGTGCACGTTCAAACATAAAAGAAGAAAAGAGCCTATTAAAGTGCTGAGCACCCCCATTCTGCGGAGAATGTCAACTAGCACTTCATTAGAACTGTGCATAGCATCAGCCAGCTGAATGTCTTGGCTGAAACACCAATGTCAGAGGCTTTAAGCTGAGAACAAGTGGTCCCGTCTGATGGTGCACGTTCAAACATAAAAGAAGAAAAGAGCCTATTAAAGTGCTGAGCACCCCCATTCTGCGGAGAATGGAAAGCAGCACATTATTAGAATTGTGCATAGCATCAGCCAGCTGAATGTGTTGGCTGAACCACCAATGTCAGAGGCTTTAAGCTGAGAACAAGTGGTCCCGTCTGATGGTGCACGTTCAAACATAAAAGAAGAAAAGAGCCTATTAAAGTGCTGAGCACCCCCATTCTGCGGAGAATGTCAACTAGCACTTCATTAGAACTGTGCATAGCATCAGCCAGCTGAATGTGTTGGCTGAACCACCAATGTGAGAGGCTTTAAGCTGAGAACAAGTGGTCCCGTCTGATGGTGCATGTTCAAACATAAAAGAAGAAAAGAGCCTATTAAAGTGCTGAGCACCCCCATTCTGCGGAGAATGGAAAGCAGCACATCATTAGAATTGTGCATAGCATCAGCCAGCTGAATGTGTTGGCTGAACCACCAATGTCAGATGCTTTAAGCTGAGAACAAGTGGTCCCGTCTGATGGTGCACGCTCCATCATAAAAGAAGAAAAGAGCCTATTAAAGTGCTGAGCACCCCCATTCTGCGGAGAATGTAAACTAGCACTTCATTAGAACTGTGCATAGCATCAGCCAGCTGAATGTCTTGGCTGAACCACCAATGTCAGAGGCTTTAAGCTGAGAACAAGTGGTCCCGTCTGATGGTGCACGCTCCATCATAAAAGAAGAAAAGAGCCTATTAAAGTGCTGAGCACCCCCATTCTGCGGAGAATGGAAAGCAGCACATCATTAGAATTGTGCATAGCATCAGCCAGCTGAATGTGTTGGCTGAACCACCAATGTCAGAGGCTTTAAGCTGAGAACAAGTGGTCCCGTCTGATGGTGCACGTTCAAACATAAAAGAAGAAAAGAGCCTATTAAAGTGCTGAGCACCCCCATTCTGCGGAGAATGGAAAGCAGCACATCATTAGAATTGTGCATAGCATCAGCCAGCTGAATGTGTTGGCTGAACCACCAATGTCAGAGGCTTTAAGCTGAGAACAAGTGGTCCCGTCTGATGGTGCACGCTCGAGCATAAAAGAAGAAAAGAGCCTATTAAAGTGCTGAGCACCCCCATTCTGCGGAGAATGTAAACTAGCACTTCATTAGAACTGTGCATAGCATCAGCCAGCTGAATGTCTTGGCTGAACCACCAATGTCAGATGCTTTAAGCTGAGAACAAGTGGTCCCGTCTGATGGTGCACGTTCAAACATAAAAGAAGAAAAGAGCCTATTAAAGTGCTGAGCACCCCCATTCTGCGGAGAATGTCAACTAGCACTTCATTAGAACTGTGCATAGCATCAGCCAGCTGAATGTCTTGGCTGAAACACCAATGTCAGAGGCTTTAAGCTGAGAACAAGTGGTCCCGTCTGATGGTGCACGTTCAAACATAAAAGAAGAAAAGAGCCTATTAAAGTGCTGAGCACCCCCATTCTGCGGAGAATGGAAAGCAGCACATTATTAGAATTGTGCATAGCATCAGCCAGCTGAATGTGTTGGCTGAACCACCAATGTCAGATGCTTTAAGCTGAGAACAAGTGGTCCCGTCTGATGGTGCACGTTCAAACATAAAAGAAGAAAAGAGCCTATTAAAGTGCTGAGCACCCCCATTCTGCGGAGAATGTCAACTAGCACTTCATTAGAACTGTGCATAGCATCAGCCAGCTGAATGTGTTGGCTGAAACACCAATGTCAGAGGCTTTAAGCTGAGAACAAGTGGTCCCGTCTGATGGTGCATGTTCAAACATAAAAGAAGAAAAGAGCCTATTAAAGTGCTGAGCACCCCCATTCTGCGGAGAATGTAAACTAGCACTTCATTAGAACTGTGCATAGCATCAGCCAGCTGAATGTCTTGACTGAACCACCAATGTCAGATGCTTTAAGCTGAGAACAAGTGGTCCCGTCTGATGGTGCACGCTCCATCATAAAAGAAGAAAAGAGCCTATTAAAGTGCTGAGCACCCCCATTCTGCGGAGAATGTCAACTAGCACTTCATTAGAACTGTGCATAGCATCAGCCAGCTGAATGTGTTGGCTGAAACACCAATGTCAGAGGCTTTAAGCTGAGAACAAGTGGTCCCGTCTGATGGTGCATGTTCAAACATAAAAGAAGAAAAGAGCCTATTAAAGTGCTGAGCACCCCCATTCTGCGGAGAATGTAAACTAGCACTTCATTAGAACTGTGCATAGCATCAGCCAGCTGAATGTCTTGGCTGAACCACCAATGTCAGATGCTTTAAGCTGAGAACAAGTGGTCCCGTCTGATGGTGCACGTTCAAACATAAAAGAAGAAAAGAGCCTATTAAAGTGCTGAGCACCCCCATTCTGCGGAGAATGTCAACTAGCACTTCATTAGAACTGTGCATAGCATCAGCCAGCTGAATGTGTTGGCTGAAACACCAATGTCAGAGGCTTTAAGCTGAGAACAAGTGGTCCCGTCTGATGGTGCATGTTCAAACATAAAAGAAGAAAAGAGCCTATTAAAGTGCTGAGCACCCCCATTCTGCGGAGAATGTAAACTAGCACTTCATTAGAACTGTGCATAGCATCAGCCAGCTGAATGTCTTGGCTGAACCACCAATGTCAGATGCTTTAAGCTGAGAACAAGTGGTCCCGTCTGATGGTGCACGTTCAAACATAAAAGAAGAAAAGAGCCTATTAAAGTGCTGAGCACCCCCATTCTGCGGAGAATGGAAAGCAGCACATCATTAGAATTGTGCATAGCATCAGCCAGCTGAATGTGTTGGCTGAACCACCAATGTCAGAGGCTTTAAGCTGAGAACAAGTGGTCCCGTCTGATGGTGCACGCTCGAGCATAAAAGAAGAAAAGAGCCTATTAAAGTGCTGAGCACCCCCATTCTGCGGAGAATGTAAACTAGCACTTCATTAGAACTGTGCATAGCATCAGCCAGCTGAATGTCTTGGCTGAACCACCAATGTCAGATGCTTTAAGCTGAGAACAAGTGGTCCCGTCTGATGGTGCACGTTCAAACATAAAAGAAGAAAAGAGCCTATTAAAGTGCTGAGCACCCCCATTCTGCGGAGAATGTCAACTAGCACTTCATTAGAACTGTGCATAGCATCAGCCAGCTGAATGTCTTGGCTGAAACACCATTGTCAGAGGCTTTAAGCTGAGAACAAGTGGTCCCGTCTGATGGTGCACGTTCAAACATAAAAGAAGAAAAGAGCCTATTAAAGTGCTGAGCACCCCCATTCTGCGGAGAATGGAAAGCAGCACATTATTAGAATTGTGCATAGCATCAGCCAGCTGAATGTGTTGGCTGAACCACCAATGTCAGAGGCTTTAAGCTGAGAACAAGTGGTCCCGTCTGATGGTGCACGTTCAAACATAAAAGAAGAAAAGAGCCTATTAAAGTGCTGAGCACCCCCATTCTGCGGAGAATGTCAACTAGCACTTCATTAGAACTGTGCATAGCATCAGCCAGCTGAATGTGTTGGCTGAAACACCAATGTCAGAGGCTTTAAGCTGAGAACAAGTGGTCCCGTCTGATGGTGCATGTTCAAACATAAAAGAAGAAAAGAGCCTATTAAAGTGCTGAGCACCCCCATTCTGCGGAGAATGGAAAGCAGCACATCATTAGAATTGTGCATAGCATCAGCCAGCTGAATGTGTTGGCTGAACCACCAATGTGAGAGGCTTTAAGCTGAGAACAAGTGGTCCCGTCTGATGGTGCATGTTCAAACATAAAAGAAGAAAAGAGCCTATTAAAGTGCTGAGCACCCCCATTCTGCGGAGAATGGAAAGCAGCACATCATTAGAATTGTGCATAGCATCAGCCAGCTGAATGTGTTGGCTGAACCACCAATGTCAGAGGCTTTAAGCTGAGAACAAGTGGTCCCGTCTGATGGTGCACGTTCAAACATAAAAGAAGAAAAGAGCCTATTAAAGTGCTGAGCACCCCCATTCTGCGGAGAATGTCAACTAGCACTTCATTAGAACTGTGCATAGCATCAGCCAGCTGAATGTGTTGGCTGAAACACCAATGTCAGAGGCTTTAAGCTGAGAACAAGTGGTCCCGTCTGATGGTGCACGTTCAAACATAAAAGAAGAAAAGAGCCTATTAAAGTGCTGAGCACCCCCATTCTGCGGAGAATGGAAAGCAGCACATCATTAGAATTGTGCATAGCATCAGCCAGCTGAATATGTTGGCTGAACCACCAATGTCAGAGGCTTTAAGCTGAGAACAAGTGGTCCCGTCTGATGGTGCACGTTCAAACATAAAAGAAGAAAAGAGCCTATTAAAGTGCTGAGCACCCCCATTCTGCGGAGAATGGAAAGCAGCACATCATTAGAATTGTGCATAGCATCAGCCAGCTGAATGTGTTGGCTGAACCACCAATGTCAGAGGCTTTAAGCTGAGAACAAGTGGTCCCGTCTGATGGTGCACGTTCAAACATAAAAGAAGAAAAGAGCCTATTAAAGTGCTGAGCACCCCCATTCTGCGGAGAATGGAAAGCAGCACATCATTAGAACTGTGCATAGCATCAGCCAGCTGAATGTGTTGGCTGAACCACCATTGTTAGAGGCTTTAAGCTGAGAACAAGTGGTCCCGTCTGATGGTGCACGTTCAAACATAAAAGAAGAAAAGAGCCTATTAAAGTACTGAGCACCCCCATTCTGCGGAGAATGGAAAGCAGCACATCATTAGAATTGTGCATAGCATCAGCCAGCTGAATGTGTTGGCTGAACCACCAATGTCAGAGGCTTTAAGCTGAGAACAAGTGGTCCCGTCTGATGGTGCACGTTCAAACATAAAAGAAGAAAAGAGCCTATTAAAGTGCTGAGCACCCCCATTCTGCGGAGAATGGAAAGCAGCACATCATTAGAATTGTGCATAGCATCAGCCAGCTGAATGTGTTGGCTGAACCACCAATGTCAGAGGCTTTAAGCTGAGAACAAGTGGTCCCGTCTGATGGTGCACGCTCCATCATAAAAGAAGAAAAGAGCCTATAAAAGTGCTGAGCACACCCATTCTGCGGAGAATGTAAACTAGCACTTCATTAGAACTGTGCATAGCATCAGCCAGCTGAATGTCTTGGCTGAACCACCAATGTCAGATGCTTTAAGCTGAGAACAAGTGGTCCCGTCTGATGGTGCATGCTCGAGCATAAAAGAAGAAAAGAGCCTATTAAAGTGCTGAGCACCCCCATTCTGCGGAGAATGGAAAGCAGCACATCATTAGAATTGTGCATAGCATCAGCCAGCTGAATGTGTTGGCTGAACCACCAATGTCAGAGGCTTTAAGCTGAGAACAAGTGGTCCCGTCTGATGGTGCACGTTCAAACATAAAAGAAGAAAAGAGCCTATTAAAGTGCTGAGCACCCCCATTCTGCGGAGAATGGAAAGCAGCACATCATTAGAATTGTGCATAGCATCAGCCAGCTGAATGTGTTGGCTGAACCACCAATGTCAGAGGCTTTAAGCTGAGAACAAGTGGTCCCGTCTGATGGTGCACGTTCAAACATAAAAGAAGAAAAGAGCCTATTTAAGTGCTGAGCACCCCCATTCTGCGGAGAATGGAAAGCAGCACATCATTAGAATTGTGCATAGCATCAGCCAGCTGAATGTGTTGGCTGAACCACCAATGTCAGATGCTTTAAGCTGAGAACAAGTGGTCCCGTCTGATGGTGCACGCTCCATCATAAAAGAAGAAAAGAGCCTATTAAAGTGCTGAGCACCCCCATTCTGCGGAGAATGTAAACTAGCACTTCATTAGAACTGTGCATAGCATCAGCCAGCTGAATGTCTTGGCTGAACCACCAATGTCAGAGGCTTTAAGCTGAGAACAAGTGGTCCCGTCTGATGGTGCACGTTCAAACATAAAAGAAGAAAAGAGCCTATTAAAGTGCTGAGCACCCCCATTCTGTGGAGAATGGAAAGCAGCACATCATTAGAATTGTGCATAGCATCAGCCAGCTGAATGTGTTGGCTGAACCACCAATGTCAGAGGCTTTAAGCTGAGAACAAGTGGTCCCGTCTGATGGTGCACGCTCCATCATAAAAGAAGAAAAGAGCCTATTAAAGTGCTGAGCACCCCCATTCTGTGGAGAATGTAAACTAGCACTTCATTAGAACTGTGCATAGCATCAGCCAGCTGAATGTCTTGGCTGAACCACCAATGTCAGAGGCTTTAAGCTGAGAACAAGTGGTCCCGTCTGATGGTGCACGTTCAAACATAAAAGAAGAAAAGAGCCTATTAAAGTGCTGAGCATCCCCATTCTGCGGAGAATGGAAAGCAGCACATCATTAGAATTGTGCATAGCATCAGCCAGCTGAATGTGTTGGCTGAACCACCAATGTCAGAGGCTTTAAGCTGAGAACAAGTGGTCCCGTCTGATGGTGCACGTTCAAACATAAAAGAAGAAAAGAGCCTATTAAAGTGCTGAGCATCCCCATTCTGCGGAGAATGGAAAGCAGCACATCATTAGAATTGTGCATAGCATCAGCCAGCTGAATGTGTTGGCTGAACCACCAATGTCAGAGGCTTTAAGCTGAGAACAAGTGGTCCCGTCTGATGGTGCAGGCTCCATCATAAAAGAAGAAAAGAGCCTATTAAAGTGCTGAGCACCCCCATTCTGCGGAGAATGTAAACTAGCACTTCATTAGAAGTGTGCATAGCATCAGCCAGCTGAATGTCTTGGCTGAACCACCAATGTCAGATGCTTTAAGCTGAGAACAAGTGGTCCCGTCTGATGGTGCACGCTCCATCATAAAAGAAGAAAAGAGCCTATTAAAGTGCTGAGCACCCCCATTCTGCGGAGAATGTAAACTAGCACTTCATTAGAACTGTGCATAGCATCAGCCAGCTGAATGTCTTGGCTGAACCACCAATGTCAGAGGCTTTAAGCTGAGAACAAGTGGTCCCGTCTGATGGTGCACGTTCAAACATAAAAGAAGAAAAGAGCCTATTAAAGTGCTGAGCACCCCCATTCTGCGGAGAATGGAAAGCAGCACATCATTAGAATTGTGCATAGCATCAGCCAGCTGAATGTGTTGGCTGAACCACCAATGTCAGAGGCTTTAAGCTGAGAACAAGTGGTCCCGTCTGATGGTGCACGTTCAAACATAAAAGAAGAAAAGAGCCTATTAAAGTGCTGAGCACCCCCATTCTGCGGAGAATGGAAAGCAGCACATCATTAGAATTGTGCATAGCATCAGCCAGCTGAATGTGTTGACTGAACCACCAATGTCAGAGGCTTTAAGCTGAGAACAAGTGGTCCCGTCTGATGGTGCACGCTCGAGCATAAAAGAAGAAAAGAGCCTATTAAAGTGCTGAGCACCCCCATTCTGCGGAGAATGTAAACTAGCACATCATTAGAATTCTGCATAGCATCAGCCAGCTGAATGTCTTGGCTGAACCACCAATGTCAGAGGCTTTAAGCTGAGAACAAGTGGTCCCGTCTGATGGTGCATGCTCGAGCATAAAAGAAGAAAAGAGCCTATTAAAGTGCTGAGCACCCCCATTCTGCGGAGAATGTAAACTAGCACATCATTAGAATTGTGCATAGCATCAGCCAGCTGAATGTCTTGGCTGAACCACCAATGTCAGAGGCTTTAAGCTGAGAACAAGTGGTCCCGTCTGATGGTGCACGCTCGAGCATAAAAGAAGAAAAGTGCCTATTAAAGTGCTGAGCACCCCCATTCTGCGGAGAATGTAAACTAGCACTTCATTAGAACTGTGCATAGCATCAGCCAGCTGAATGTCTTGGCTGAACCACCAATGTCAGAGGCTTTAAGCTGAGAACAAGTGGTCCCGTCTGATGGTGCACGTTCAAACATAAAAGAAGAAAAGAGCCTATTAAAGTGCTGAGCACCCCCATTCTGCGGAGAATGGAAAGCAGCACATCATTAGAATTGTGCATACCATCAGCCAGCTTAATGTGTTGACTGAACCACCAATGTCAGAGGCTTTAAGCTGAGAACAAGTGGTCCCGTCTGATGGTGCACGTTCAAACATAAAAGAAGAAAAGAGCCTATTAAAGTGCTGAGCACCCCCATTCTGCGGAGAATGTAAACTAGCACTTCATTAGAACTGTGCATAGCATCAGCCAGCTGAATGTCTTGGCTGAACCACCAATGTCAGAGGCTTTAAGCTGAGAACAAGTGGTCCCGTCTGATGGTGCACGTTCAAACATAAAAGAAGAAAAGAGCCTATTAAAGTGCTGAGCACCCCCATTCTGCGGAGAATGGAAAGCAGCACATCATTAGAATTGTGCATAGCATCAGCCAGCTTAATGTGTTGACTGAACCACCAATGTCAGAGGCTTTAAGCTGAGAACAAGTGGTCCCGTCTGATGGTGCACGCTCGAGCATAAAAGAGGAAAAGAGCCTATTAAAGTGCTGAGCACCCCCATTCTGCGGAGAATGGAAAGCAGCACATCATTAGAATTGTGCATAGCATCAGCCAGCTGAATGTGTTGGCTGAACCACCAATGTCAGAGGCTTTAAGCTGAGAACAAGTGGTTCCGTTTGTCAATGCAGCGTGACCTGTGCCTCATACAGCGTGACCTGTGCCCCATACAGCGTGACCTGTGCCCCATACAGCATGACCTGTGCCCAATACAGCCTGGTCTGCCTGTGCCCCATACAGCCCCACCTATGCAGAGGAAGAGGCAAGCCACCCGGATCAGCAGAGAGCGGGATTGCCCGCTGTAATAGCTTTCATTTGAATTTCCTGTCTTCCCGGGGCTCATCGTCACATAGCCCCACCTCTTGGCCCGACGCCTTTGATGACGTCACATGTCCCGCATTGGATTGACGTTCTGTCTATCAAAGGCACCGGGCCAAAAGGTGGAGCTATGTGACGTGAGCCCCGGGAACACTGGAAGTTCTAATGAAAGCTCTTACATCGGGCAATTCAGCTCTCTGCTGATACGGACAGCTCGCCTCTTCCTTTCCTCTCTCTTCCCCTGGCTGGGAGACTGTGCCAGCGGTGCTCTTATCCTCACTGGGCCCCACTCGGCTGCGGGCCCCATAGCGCCCGCATGGGTCGCTATGGTGGTAGTTACGCCCCTGCTGGCAAGTATACTTAATCCTCAAACCAGCATCCAGCTGACAGGTATTTGTAGTCCTCACACCGACATCCAATTAGCAGCATAAATCATGAGGGAAAAAAGGAAAGAAAAGGGCCTCCATATAGTGCTGATGAAATCCAAGATAAAGAATATTTATTCAATAAAAAACAAAAGATAAAAAAACGTACAGACCATCAATCTGTGATGAAGTCATCACAGAAAATAAAAAGAACAGCATGGTATAAAAACCATAAAAATCTATGAACCCGACATGTTTTGAACGAGAGTCTTCTAATGGGAGGCCACGCCTCACAACTTTTTTTGATTAAAAATGTATACTTTATTTTGCAAGAAAATATACAAAAAAACAAATACTTCAACAGGGTACATTCCACTCTGTACTGCGACTACATAACAATACATTTCCAAGCATACAAATAAATTACATTCATCCTGCGGTATGATGCCTGATGTGTTGTGCAGAGTAGGGATGAGCCAAACACCCTCCTGTTCGGTTCGCACCAGAACTTGCGAACAGGCAAAAAATTTGCTCGAACACGCGAACACCGTTAAAGTCTATGGGATACGAACATGAATAATCAAAAGTGCTAATTTTAAAGGCTTACATGCAAGTTATTGTCATAAAAAGTGTTTGGGGACCTGGGACCTGCCCCAGGGGACATAGATCAATGCAAAAAAAAGTTTTAAAAACTGACGTTTTTTCGGGAGCAGTGATTTTAATAATGCTTAAAGTGAAACAACAAAAGTGTAATATCCCTTTAAATTTCGTACCTGGGGGGTGTCTATAGTATGCCTGCAAAGGGGCGCATGTTTCCCGTGTTTAGAACAGTCTGACAGCAATATGACATTTCAAAAGAAAAAAAGTCATTTAAACTACTCGCGGCTATTAATGAATTGCCGGTCCGACAATACAGATAAAAGTTCATTGATAAAAACGGCATGGGAATTCCTCACAGGGGAACCCCAAACCAAAATTTAAAAAAAAAAATTACGTGGGGGGGTCACCCTAAATTCCATACCAGGCCCTTCAGGTCTGGTATGGATACTAAGGGGAACCCCGGCCAAAATTAAAAAAAAAAAATGGCGTGGGGTCCCCCTCAAAATCTATACCAGACCCTTCAGGTCTGGTATGGATTTTAAGGGGAACCCCGCGCCAAAATTTAAAAAAAAATTGGCGTGGCCCCCCCCCAAAAATCCACATCAGACCCTTATCCGAGCACGCAACCTGGCAGGCTGCAGGAGAAGAGGGGGGGACGAGAGAGCGCCCCCCCCCTCCTGAACCGTACCAGGCCACATGCCCTCAACATTGGGAGGGTGCTTTGGGGTAGCCCCCCAAAACACCTTGTCCCCATGTTGTTGGGGACAAGGGCCTCATCCCCACAACCCTTGCCCGGTGGTTGTGGGGGTCTGCGGGCGGGGGGCTTATCGGAATATGGAAGCCCCCTTTAACAAGGGGACCCCCAGATCCCGGCCCTCCTGTGTGAAATGGTAAGGGGGTACAAAAGTTCCCCTACCAGAAAAAGAGTTCACAGGCCCAAAGTTTTATTGAACTGTCAAAGGATACACGGGGGAAAAGGGGGAGGGGAAATCTTCAGACCTCCTCTTCCTCCTTGAAGTCCATCAAGTGGTAGTCTCTGAGCAGACTGTGAACCAGTCTGCGACAGACCTTGATGGACATCCTCTCCCGCTGGTGGATGAGGCACTTTCTGGCGCACCACAAAGCATCCTTAAAGCAACGCAGCACCCGCCAGGCACCGTCAATGTCCTCCTGTGAATGAGTTCCACAGAAGAGTCCGTTCAACACACCAAAGTGTGTGATCGCAGTCATGTTGTACAAAGTCCTTCATTTCAGGTTCCAAGGCCCTCAACAGGTCCTGTGCAAAGGGGCACTCCCAGAAAACATGAAAAGCAGTTTCCTCCTGGATGATGCAAAAGGGACAGTGCCTGTATCTGCACAGGTTTCTGGCATGCATGAATGTCCTGAGTGGCAACCCCCCTTGGATTGCCATCCATGCCAGATCTTTGTGCCTGTTGGTGAGTCTCCCTGAGGAAACATTGCGGGAGGCCTGGAACAGTCTCAACAATGTGCGATGCTCTAACCAACTTGTGGATAGTTTTTGGCTTCCATAAGTCGGGCTTCACTCCATGTAGCCCCAGCTCCTTAATAAACTTGCAGGTGTCTAAGTAGTACCAAGGGGTGTCCCAGTTGTAGGGGATGGAGCTGTCCCATTTAAGGGTCCTCCAAAAAGGCAGGAGGAAAAAACGGGACATGGAGTTACCACCAGAGTCCACAGTTCTGTCGACCAATGTCCTGCGGATGCAGTTACAAGCAAAGCACAGGGAAAATCTCGCTGCGGAGTACCAGTGTTTTACCTTCGATGGTGAGTTCTCTGAGGCTCCAAAGTCCAAACTTCTGTCGCATCTTTGACAGTCTTTCCTCCCAGGACTTCAGGGCTGCGCCCTCAGCTCCAAACCAGACCCCAAGAATTTTGATGAAGTCCGCCTTGATGCTGAAAGGAATGGGTGCAGAAGAAGGCAGGAACCACTTTCCAAAGAGCATGACTTCTGACTTCCCGCAGTTGACCTTTGCCCCTGAAGCTTGGCCGAAGTCCTCACAGGTCTGGGCGAGTGTGTCAATGGAGCGCTGATCAGCACAGAACACCGTCACGTCGTCCATGTAGAGTGAACACTTGACCTCCCGTCTGTCTGGTCCTGGTGCGGTGATCCCTCTGATCTCTGGGTTCCGTCTGATGCTTCGGGAGAAGAGCTCTATACAACAAACAAAAAGCAGAGGTGAGAGAGGGCAGCCTTGTCTGACCCCAGATAAAATTGGAAAGGGGTCAGTTTTCCAGCCATTTACCAACATCAAACTAGAAATGTCATTATACATTACATTCACATTTGAACAAAACATTTCTCCGAGACCAAACCTGCGCAGAGCTCTGCACATAAACTCGTGGGAGACACGGTCAAAGGCCTTCTCCTGGTCAAGACTGACCAGGGCCGTGTGCACACGGCGGCCATGAATGTCCTGGACCGTGTCCCGGACAAGTGCAAGGCTGTCCGCAATCCTGCAACCAGGAATGCCACAAGTCTGATTCGGGTGGATGATCTGTCCGATGACAGACTTCAGCCTGTTGGCCAGGACCTTGGCGAGGATTTTGTAGTCCACGTTCAGAAGAGAGATCGGACGCCAATTTTTCAGATCCGATCTCTCCCCCTTTCGCTTATACAAAATCGTGATCATCTCCTCCCTCAGTGACGGAGGCATTCTGCCCTCCACCACCATCTCATCGTACAGCTCGAGCAGGTCCGGGCCCACGAGATCCCACTGTGCTACACAGAGCTCAACTGGGAGACCATCGCAGCCTGGGTCTTGCCTCGCCTAAAGGATTTAGCGGCAGAGTGCAGCTCCTCCAGCACCAAGAGGGCATTCACAGTTGATGAACCTGCAGGATCAATTTGGTTAGAGATACCTGACAGGAACCTGTCGGCCGCCTGTGTGTCCGGTTCTTTCGGGGAGTAGAGGTTGGTGTATTAGTCTCTGGCCACTTGCATCACAGCATTCTTCCCCTTCTGGAGTGTTCCGGTCTCGTCCTGCAGCTCTGACAAGGGTGTGTGTCCTGGGTGAAGTTTCCTGAAAAAGAAAGAATTACACTTCTCACCTTTCTCGAGATTCTCCACCTTAGCACGGAAGACAATGTGCCTGGATTCTTCCTCGAAGTGTCCTTTCAGGCTCTTCTTGGTGTCCTCCAGGTCCTGCCTAATGTCCCAGCTACAGTGATGAAGGTCCTACAGGGACTGCAACTGATGCTGCAGTCTCCTGAGTTCCTTCCTCCTGGCACACACTTGCTGGCATCCCCTTGCCTGAAAGAAGCTGCGCAGCTTAACCTTCACAAACTCCCACCAATCACTTATCCTTCCGAAGAATCTCTTTTACTCAGTCCAGGTGGCATAGGCCTCCCGAGTTCCCCCATCAATTCCTCGTTTTCCAGCAGAGTGCTATTCAGCTTCCAGGAACCTGGTCCGTGGGCGAAGCCCTCGCCCAGGTCACCCCGAAAGTGAATAGCCCTGTGGTCAGAGAAAAAGCAGGGGATCATGGAGAACTCATGATGCTTGACTGTTCTTGAAGTGAGCACGAAGTCAATCCTGGAACGCACAGATCCGTCGGGTCGGCACCACGAATAGTTCACGGTACCTTTCCCTATGGATCCCACGGCGTCCTGCAAGGAGGCCTCCGAGATCATCTCCTTGAGCAGCCTATAAGTAGCATCAAGTTTTGCGTATATGCTGAAGTTGTGCCCATCCTCCTCGATCGGACAGTTAAAATCACCGCCGATCACTACTGTTCTGGTGGTGACGAGTTGGGTCCGCAGGGTCTGGAAAAGGTCCAGCCGCGCATTCTTGTTTAGGGGGGTGTACACGTTGATGAGCCTAACTGGCTCTTCCACCCACGAGCCGTCTATGACCAAAAGATGGGCACAGACTAGCTCATGGATAGAGTCAACCATGAAGCGCCCACCCCTGACCAGAATGGCTACCCCTGCAGACTTACAATCATCACCCCTGGACCAGTAGTAGGGACCAAGGGTTCACTGAGAGGACAGATGAGTGTACCTCCTCAAGGGAGGAAGGGCGCACTCCTGAAGCATGTAGACATCACTCTGCTGACTAGAAAGAAAGAACCACTTGCCTTCTAGATGTATCCTTGATACTCCTCACATTAATGCATTAATGGAAAAGATTGAGATCTCAGCCATAATGAAAAAGGATATGAGGGTCTAGTCAACAAGGGGCCAAACTTACCTCCCCGGAGAGGGGGGTGGCTCTTTCATTGCATCCTCTGCCTGTTCTGTGTTCTGGGCCAGGCCCAGTTCCTCCAAGACAGCCTCCATCATCTGCTGGTTGATGTTGACGCTGAGGGGGAGGTCAGGCTCGGGGTCAGCCATGATCTCCTCCTCTTCCTCCTCCTCCTCAGCAGACTCTAGGTCCTCCACTACTTGCTTTGGTCCATCGCTGTCGCGCTGGACCCCGTTGGGCTGTTTGGTGGAGGTGGCAGGTTCCTCAGCTGTTGGGCTCTCTGACTTCCGTTTCCGGCTTCCTTTTGGGTCACTGGTGGGGTCTGAGGATGGGGAAGTCCTCCAGGGAGGACAGGTTTGGGGGGGAGGGGTGGGGAGGGGCTCCTCCGGCACAGAGGAGGGGGGTGGGGGTGTGCTGGAGGTAGGGGGTGGGGCAGGGGTTGGGGTTGGGGCAGGGGGGTGGGAGTGGACTTACCTGTGGCCTTTCGAGGATCCCTTGGATTCTTTGGTTTTTCTGGCAGCTTCCTCCCGGTGCTGGAGGGTGGCTTACCCTGGATCAGGGCTCCATTGTAGGTCCGAGTCCTCTGGGGGCAGTGTCTGAAGACATGCTCTGCCAATCCGCAAAGGTTGCAGGCTTTGGACCTCAGACAGTCCTTAGTCTCGTGGCCTGTAACCCTACAGAACCTGCATGCAAGCTCTGTACAATCCTTACCTATGTGTCCCGGCTGCCCACACCTGTTACAGTTGTAGGGTATGCCAGGGTAGAAAAGGATTCCTGCGGATGATCCCAGGGAGAAGAAAGGCTGCAGGTGCTGGATGCCCCCCGAAAGGGCCTTTCCTCAGTTTGTAAAGCACAGACCACTTACCTATCCAGAAGCCATTGGCATCAAGGATTTGGATTGGGTCCTTTACCACGGTGCAGAACCCCTGGAGGTAGGTGGTTGTGTCCTTCCCACTGGTATGGGGGTTCCTCATGGCCACCATCACCCGCTTTTAGTCCCGTGTTATGGGGCAGTTCGCAATGAACTTACGGAAAGGGGATTCAGGGCCACTGGTCTTCACCATGTCCCAGTATCTTCTGCAGACCTGAAAAGACACAAAAGTTATGAAGAAGATACTTTTTGTGAAGGTCTGCACTGAAAGATCACCTTCTTTCCGAAGATTTCCGGGGTCATGTCGGGGACTCTTCCGTCCACCTCCTTCAGCTTCAGCATGACCTTCTGCTTCATCCAAGGTTCAAGGGCTGGGAGCCCGTCTGCAGGCTAGTCTGGCTTGGCTGGTCCTGGTTGGCTGGTGCCGGCTGGTGCTGGCCGGGGTAGAGGTGGGGGTTGAGGCAGCGGTATTCCGCAGCGGCTCAGAGGAAGTATCTGGAATGGGGTTCTTCTTCCCCTTGCTGGTCTTCTTGTTGCTCTTCCCCATCGTCGAGGAGTTGGCTGTCGCTTCAGGTGTTCTTAGGTGACTTCCTTCTGGTTCCTCGACGTCTTCGCTCTTTTCGTAGCTTTTACAAAGGCTCTAGCATCTACTGCCCGGAAGTAGTAATGCAGAGTGAGGGAGGAGGGAAGACCACAATCTTGTTCCCTGTGGGGGCTAAGCCTCTAACCCAATAGCAGCAAGTAGGTGAAGCTGAATTTAATCAATGACCCTACCAGGCCAAGCAGAGGGTACCCCATAAGGACCAATTGGCTTGGATAGATGCAAGTGGTTCTCAACGTCTTAGCTGTGAAGCAGAGACACCCCTAAGGGCTAAAGTCGACACTACACTTTATCTTAGCCAAAAGGCCGAGAAGCGATCACAACTTACAGGACTTAACAGATATGCTACTGATGGCTTGGTGCCAGATACCACAGCATAACTTCAGAGATCTAGTGGAGTCCATGCCTTGAAGGGTTATGGTTGGTGGTCATATGTTATGACTTGGTGTATACCAGAATAACCCTTGCCTAGCAAAATACCATTTTGGCATCAAAAACACAATTCAACTGAATTTAGATTGCTGGTTATTAGGATGGTGCTTCAGATTCAGACCAAAGTAGAACTCAGTCCAAACTTAAACATAATAGGGTGTTCGTCCATCTACCGAGCCAAACCTGGGAAAATTGATACATTTAGCAGCAGTAATACTACCGCTGCTAAACATGACAACTTCCGGCTCAGGCTGTTTGATAGAAACCTAGTGACTGCCACCTTCCTGGCAACCAGTGATGCCTCCCCGCACTGGTCTTTTTTGGTCAATGACAATAGCCACCATCCCAGCCCTTTGTTTACAAACCAGCTGTTAACAGGTAATCTAGCTGAGGAGTAGTAACAGCAATAGACCTTCTGATTTACAATGTAGGGCAATAAAGAATTTTTCAAAGTGTGTGGTGTTTTTTTTTCTTTCACTACCAGAGCCATTTTTGTGTTTTTTGCACCCATGTTAAAGTGCACATTTTAGGCCTGAAGATTGGTTAATCCCCCCCCCCTCCACACCTCAAACAATATATACTGTATTTTCTGAAAGCAGTTTTTATGTTACACATGTAGCGGTGTAGTTGCCACTAGTAACAGACAATCCACCAATTCACCCCACTGCCAGACTTCATACATCACTTGCAGAGACAATGAACAGTCTTTTGCTGGTTTTGTTTTTTTTGTTTTATTGGGGTTGTACAACGTGGTTGGGGAAAAGAGTATATGGGATACCCATAGGATCGATTAATTGCAATCATATTATAAAGATCTCTCACACTAGCACATAGTTAGAGCCTGAAGAGTTAATGTGAATTTTTCATTCCAGACTGTTGCTTCTCCTCTGCTTAACTCCCGCAGACTGTTCCTTCCAAGAATTCCCCATCCCTCACTGTGTGAAGGATGAAGACATTACTTTTGACCGTGTAAAAGTGATGTTCCCAGAACTTCTTCTCCTCCTGCACAAAACTTCTTTCCTCCTGCACAAAACTTCTTAATACTGAGGTAAAATAATGTTACATCTTCTTCTAAGGGCTAGAAGGACCCACTCTGAATGAGTCAGTCCTTAAGCCAGCTCTGGTTGCTAGCTGCTACTGGGCCTGAGGCCTGCAGGACCTCTCCCTAGAAGCCTAGTAGTTTAAAAGCATTCTCATGGATGGTGGACTACTGTTCCCAGCCAACCCAACTTGCAAATCCTGTGCCCTCAAGCCACATCAATTTGACACAGATCCCCACAGTCTCTCCTCTGATCCAGGACTCCTCATCATTCACCGTGTAAATGATGAAAACTTTGCTAATGACCGTGTATAAGCAAAGTTCCCTCACAGACTTCCTGGCACATCAAGGCCTTCACTGTGGTAACACTCACCAACCTTCTACTGCCCTGAATCCTTGATGGAGAACTTGACCGGACCATACGTTCCGACAGCTTCACCTGCCCTTCTGCTCCAGGAGACCTTTATCAATCACCGTGTGATGAAAAAGACATTGCCAATGACCGTGTAGAGGCAAAGTTCCTTCACAGCTCTCCCCAGGCCTCCTCCTGTGATCAGCGCACCCCTCCCCCCCAGATGGGGGTGCCCTCCTGCTGCTGCCTAGTATTCCATCCTCCACTTCACTCAGCCAACATCTCCCCCCAGTGGCATGTCACCTCAGCTTATATAGGAGGCCTAATGTCCTAAGTTGATGTACAATACTGCTATATGTTATAATAATGTCTCTTAAGATGCAAACTACTGCGTAAATTACCAAGTGCTATAAATTGATCAATATAATAAGTGTGCTGATTAATAAATACATTTCCATTTAAACACAACAAAAATGTGTATATATAGATAAAAATATAAAAATATAAATTGATGGCACACAAAGATGAATCATCCTAATGAAATACCAATGAACTCTATAACAAGCGCTAGTGTCTCAAGCTGATGCACTCACATGTATTCACTGAATGGGACACGCTGTCCCATTCAGTGAATACATGTGAGTGCATCAGCTTGAGACAGCTGATAGAAAGTCTCTGCAGTACTACACTATTGTTTTTTCTTTTTACATGTTTGAGCCCTGGACAATATAGCGAAGCAAAGAGTGATTAAATCAGGTGGGCACACTCCATCTGAAAGCCACCGTATGCAAGAGTCATTGTTTGCAAAGATCTGGTACTTTTATTTGTTGCTATTGATATTCACGTGTCTTCACCTGGCCGCAGTTCATTTTAATAGCAGCAATAATAATGGATAAAACTCTTGAAATGTGAAGGACTTAACCCCCAGTCTTCGAATTACCCTTTAACCATACTCTCCACCCTCCAAAACCTTCCCACAAATGACTTGACAAGGTATTGGAGTAAATGGCCTTGACGGCTTTTTATTAAAATTTAACATAAAACTAAATAAATAACATTTTTTAGCACCTCCACACCCTCAAGGCTCGTTCTACACCCTCTTGCAGGCCCAGAGCCCAAAGGTCTGTTCCAACGTCATTGAGGTGCACCCCATCACTCCTAAGGTACCTCTATGTGTCCACCTCCAACTCCCTATGCCTTATTGTCACACCCCCATTCCTCATAATGAACCTGCTAACTTCCTTATTCACTTTTACCCGGGCCCTATCAACCTTTTTAGCTGACCAGGCCCACCGCCAAGATGTCCTGCCCACCATATCTGACCATACAATGACCATCCCTTGGAAGGCCGCCTGTAGCCGTAAGAAAAATCGCATTTAATGTCACCTATTAGGTCCCTCATGGACCTAGCTCTCATATCATTCCCCCCCACATGTAGCACCAAAACATCTGGTGCCCTGTCCCAACGGGCGAACCTGTGGACTTCAGACCGTACCCTTTTTCAAAGCATCCCCGGTACCCCGATCCATGTGACCTGAGCCTCATGTCTGGGGATGCCCAACTCCCTACGATTCGGCCGAACATCAGCTCGTCTGGCCCCCCAGAAAATGAAGGAGTGGCCCAGGATCCAAACCAGGCCCACCTCTACACCTGTGAATAAGAAGATGATAAACAAAAACAGTAAGTTCCCTCCCAACAGAAAACACTAACCTCAAGTCTACCCCAAATTTCCCCTTTTTTTTTTAAGACTGTAACAAATGTGGGCAAATATAGAGCTTGAATCTGTCCGAATCCCACCTCCCTATGCACTTCACTGCCTCATAACTAAGCCCGGCTCTGGCCGCCTCTGTAGCCACGCCTATGCGGAAAGAATGGGAGGAATAACTGTTGGGATCGTACCCGATAAACATTTTTTGAACACCGCTATAAATTGAAACTTAGACAAAGATGACCCATCTGCGTGCATCAAAAAGGAGCCTGTTAACCCCGGCCGCATGTCCTTGAACGATTGCACCGCTCTTACCGGACAAATGGGTGACTCCGCCATCCGGAAAACTTCCAGCTGTATGCCCTTCCCGGACTGATCAGTTTTAGACCGTTTTATCCAAATTTTAACTGAATCCTTCAAACAATCCAGATCCTCCCACTGCAGCCCCCCTTGAGCCCGTTTTGATGGGCTGACAAGCTAGCTCACCCATAATGCTCCAAAGAACGCTAGCGCAAATGCCACGCGGAATAAAGCACTTTCGTATTCCGAACAGCAAATGGACGAGATATGAAAGAATAGGCCTTGAAACATATGAAATTACACTGGACGCCGCCCATCCCTCTTCTTTTGCGCTTTCCTGTATCCTTTTACTGCTTGCTTTACCCAAAAATCTTTTGTATAGTCACGTTATCCTTGCAATTTAAAAAGAAAGGTCAGACCTGCCAATTTCCTATCGATGGCAGCTACCGAGATCTCCCACTCAAACCCCATATTAATAAAATAGAGAATCGCATGGGTTACCTCTGGGCCCTCAGGGGCGATCTCTAGCCTGTGCAAGTATGCTAACCACTCCTGCCATACCTTGGAGTAGGCGTCCCAAGTGGCCTTACTCACGGAGCGCTGAATCCACCCTGCCACGTTCCCAAAGCAACGTTCCACATCCAGTCGGGGCAGGTAACCCCCTGCTGCTCCGTGTCTGGTGCCAACTCCCGAAACCTGTCCTACTGGAAATGAGACAGAGCATCAGCCAAGGTGTTCTCAACCCCTGGTAAGTGTACAGCGTAGATGAAAACATTCAATTTCAAGCACCGCATCACCAAATGTCTCAGCAACCTGACCACCGGCATAGACTTGGCCGACAATCGGTTAATCACCTGGACGACCCCCAGGTTGTCACAGTTGAGCCGCACCTTCAGGTTACGAAGGAATCCCCCCATATTTCCACCGCTACCACAATTGGAAACAGTTCCAGGAGGACAAGGTTCTTCAAGAACCCAGCTTCCTCCCAAGCCTGGGGCCATCAGGCGGCGCTCCAATTTCTTTGAAAGACAGCCCCGTAGCCCGTCGAGCCTGTCACGTCTGTGAATAATTCAAGATCCCAATTACTAATGGGACCCATTAAATGATTCCAGGAATTCATGCCACACCCGCAAGTCCTCCCTGTGCTCCTTGTTAAGACTCACAAAGTGAGTGGAGAACTGTACCCCAGCGGTCGCTGCCGACAACCGCCGGCAAAACACCCTACCCATGGGAATTATTCGGCAAGCAAAATTTAGCTTCCCCAATAACGATTGTAGCTGTCGCAATTGCACCTTGCTCCTGCCAGTGGTCCCAGGCACCTCTGCCTTGAGATTTTCCAATTTGTCCAACGGCAGTCGGCACTCCATTCCAATGGAATCCACTTCAATTTCCAGGAAGACGATGTTAGACATGGGGCCTTCCGTTTTGTCCGAAGCTAATGGGACCCCAAAACGCTCCGCTATATGCTGTAACGTCCCTAAGAGGACAGCACAAATATCGGAACCTGGTGGGCCGACGCATAGGAAATTGTCCAGATAGTGAATGATCGAGTTGATCCCAGAGACGTCCCGAACTATCCATTCCAAAAATGAGCTGAACGTTTCAAAGAAAGCGCATGAGATAGAGCATCCCATTGGAAGGCAACGATCCATGTAGTATGCCCCATTCCATGCGCAGCCCAGCAGCCGAAAACTGTCCGGGTGGACCGGCAAAAGCCGGAAAGCAGATTCAATATCCACTTTTGCCATCAGTGACCCCCGCCCGTAGCGACGCACCCATGATATTGCAGCGTCAAAGGAAGTATATGTCACTGCACACTCCTCCGGCGCAATTGAATCATTGACCGACCCACACTTCAGAAAGGAAAGGTGATGAATAAATTGAATTTGTTTGGCTCCTTCTTGGGAACTACCCCCAATGGGGATACCACCAAGCCCGGAAGAGGAACTGAAGTAAAAGGGCTGGACATGCGCCCCAAACGTAATTCTTTTTCTAATTTTTCCCCAACCACCGCTGGATGCAGCAGAGCTGAATGTAAATTCATCGCCATGGGAGGGGCCGCCGTCAATGAGCACGGTATTTTAAAACCAAACGTGAAACCTGATTCTAACAACTGGGACGATTTTCGGTCGGGGTACCTACTGAGGAAAGGACGCATCCTTTCCACCTGCACCAGCGTCGTCCCTCTTATTCACAGGCTCTCTACCATGCCCCTTCCCTCTTCTAAAGCACTTGGACAGCGCGTGAGATCCCCCGCAGCTGGAGCATGTGTGCTTAAATCGACAGTTTGCACCATACTTACATGTGCCCTCGTTAAACTGCCAACAGAAGCCCCATCTCTTGTCGGTCGGTTGTCCTGGAGCTGTGTTACTTCCTACCCCTGCCTGAAAAAACTGAATAGGAGCCCTCGCTCATGAGCTTCATCCACAGGCTGATATCCTTATGGTCCCTGCGTAGTGACGGTCGGACAGCCATCTGTTGACGAAGCTTTTCGTCATACCACAGCCATGCTACCCCGCCATACGTCCGGTGCGCCTCGCTAATGGCTTTCAAGTACACGAACAAAGCCGAGCAGTGCTCAGGGGCCTTTTCCCCTACCACACTCGCCAAGATGGCGAACGCCTGCAACCAGTTGGAAAAGGTATGCGAAATCAGCCTATATCTGCGTTTTTCTTCGTCCTCCTTCTTGCTCTCTTCTGGTTTCAATCTGTCAAGATTGAAATTTTCTAGCGGCAACAATGTGAATATCTCTACATATTCACCTTTCCAAATTTTTTCTTTTACCTCTGTTTTGAGATGAGCTCCTAGTGGGCCCTCAAAACAGACATAAACCTCGCTCTTCGCAGAGTCCGCCAACCTGACCGACTCCGCCTTTTTCTCTGCCGGCTGTCCAGGGCCAAAGCGCTGGCCGGTGTTGTTGGCGTATCGACCACCACTGACCCTGTTCCCATCATCGGCGCATTGTCCCTAGCTGTAACTGTTGTCTTCAGAGTAGCCGCTGTAGCACCTCCGTTACGCTGTAGTGGAGCCCATGCCTGCGCCGGGGACGAACTGTCCCCTGAGGTCAGCTCAAAGCGCTGGACCAACTCCCGTTAACCCGACAGTAAATCCTGCAGGCCTGTCCTGCCAGCCCTGTCTCCTACTTCCTTGGGCTGTTCTGCATGGGGCCTAACCCCCCTCGCCCCCGCTGAACTACTCCCCCCGGGGGACCCCTTTTCTCTGCCCTGCTCCAACAACTTTTCTAATAAAGAAGAAACAGATAAAGTAGAAATGCACTCACCAGGCTGCCCAGGACTGGGCCATCAGCCGCCACTCCGGACTCCACTGCTGACGAATGCCCCTGGTCCTCGTCCCTCTCCGACCCGGACAGCTCTCCCTCTGATCTGTCGCTGACCTCTTCTCGCCAAACGACCGCTGTCTGCACCCCAGAGGGACCTGCTCTGGCTGCCGTGGGTCTGTGTTGCCTCTCTCGTCCAGCTCTCTGCGGTGTCACACCCGACCCGTGCGCTGCCCACCTCGATGGACTTCTGCATCTTTGACTGACCTGGGCCCCTGTCGATCTCTCTCACCAGCGTCACTGTGCTTCTCATGGTCCTCCCTTTGGAAGGTGCAGGGCTGCTGGCCACTTCGGCCACTTGGCCAGCCCCCCGGGGCATGGTCATCACCCGCTGGGCCGGCTGGGCGCTCCGGCCCTCCATCGCATCCCGCCGCCTGCTCCTGGCATCTGCGACGAGCCGGGGGGGCAGAGCCATGTGCTGCGCTGGGCTCCCCCATCCCTCTGCTCCAGCCTCTGCGCTGTGTCCTCCTCGTGTCCCCATCTCTGGTTCCTTGATCGCTAGGGGGTGGATGGATGGCTCCTCTCCTGCAGCGGCCTCTAACCCCCAGGTGTGGTGTCAGGGCTGAAGCGCTACGTGGAGTCTCAGGGACCCCCCCGTTCGTCACCGATCCTCTCTCCTGCAGTACGGCCGCCACCTGAGCTTGCAGCCAGTCAGCCCCTTGGTCTGCAGCCGCCGCACGCAGCCGCATGATTAATTCTTCTGCCGCCCCTGTATGTGCCATGCTATAGAAGGGGAAACTACCGAGCGGTGGGAGCTTGTGTAATCTTCACTCCCCGCCGCTCACCACTGACGTCACTTCCCCCATTCTCCCAGTTCTTTTTCCTGAGCGCCTCCTTTGCTGTAGCCACCCCCCTTATCTTAAAGGGGAAAATAACTAACAGCGTGACTGTGCAGTATGCACATTTCATGCTGTCCCTGCGCTGATCCCTTCACTCCTCTGCTCCAGGACTCCCTTTATAATGCAATTTACTGATCACTAGTGCTTGTTATAGAGTTCATTGGTATTTCATTAGGAGGATTCATCTTTGTGTGCGATCAATTTATATTTTTATATTTTTATCTATATATACACATTTTTTGTTGTGTTTAAATGGAAATTAATTTTTTAATCAGCACACTTATTATATTGATCAATTTATAGCACTTGGTAATTTATGCAGTGGTTGGCATCTTATGAGACACTATTATAACATATAACACTATTGTACATCAACTTAGGATATTAGTGCACCATATTTACACATATTTATGCACATTTTTAGAGTGAGAGGTCACTATTTTGGTTGCAGCTTTTTATCACGTAACATATAATATTATTGTTTTATTACTATACCAGTGCTTGAGTATTAACAATATTACTGCAATTATATAGGAGGCCGCCCCCTGCCAATACCAGATGGGGATTGGTCAGGGCTCCCACATGAGCTGCCTGCCACTCCAGCTCCAGGCCCATCCCCTCTTCCAGAACATTCTCTCTGGAAGCAGGGGAGGCGCCTCAGAACTGGAGCACAGATAGTCACACCCACTGCTACTCTGACCACTCCCAGCCCCCAGATCAAAACAGACAGGCCTAGCTTGCAGCATAGGCCTCCCTAAATTTGCCTGTGCTGACAGTTCCTAGTTAAAAAAGAATCTATTACTAGTACCTACCTATTGGTAGAGGGTGCTACACACAGTTATAAACTACATATGTTTAGTTAAAAATATAGTAATGCACACAAACACAATTTATTACCCATTTTTTAGTAAAATATAAAAGTTGAGGTTGCACCGATTAAAGAGATGTCCATCATGTCAAGTTTTAAAATTGAATGTGTCTCTGTGACAGGTTCTCTTCAATTCTTCAGTGAGGAATCTGTGCTCAATTAGCTTTTTCCCCCAACCACAGTGGTCAAAAAATGGTGCAATGCATATTGTTGCTAGCTATGGGAGATCAGTGGACGGACATTCCTGGACTCCCTCGTCTCTAACTGTCAGCATCCGCGATGGTGGTCCTGGGCCACCAATGGGATAATGAATCCTGGAAAACATGGTGGGGGGTTTAGTATGTATTCTGGGGGGTCCCAATTCCAATTTTTACAAAGAAAACCAAGCCAGCAAGTAAATGTAATGTACCTGCAATTTAAAAAGCAATTTCTTTCTTTTTAAATATCCCTTTTGCTGTAGTATATAGTATACATGCCCCCCCTCTCATTAGGCATGACACAGCAAAATACAAATTATGTGTTTGTATGCCTTGTGTTGAAGGTAAATCTAAGAGAACCTGTCAACGTATATGTTTGCCTGGAGTGGTGCCATTGTTCTGTTATACATGGAGCTTTATCCATTGATATACTTCCTCAGACCCAGTCTGTCTGAACATTATGGTCACTTGGCACCATCCACAGTCAGTTTAACTCTTTAACCAGTACCCTCCCCGGCCTATAGTACAATGACAGCTGGGTGGTACCGCTCTAGTTCTGGGTGGACATCACATGACGCCCTCCCCAGAACGCGCATCTCACTGCGCTGTGGCACGATCTGTCTCCTGCTGTGTCCCCCCGACACATTGGATGACATATCAGTGTATCAGCCCACTGCTGGTACCCTGTGATCACTGTGACCAATCACAGCAGATCACATGACCATTGTACACAATGGATGGCTTTCATTCATTGTGTACTATTGTGTTGTTTGCTGTGATTGGTTACAGTGATCGCATGGTACAGACAGGGCCAAGCACAGCCCATCTGTACCATGTGATTAGCTGTGGCCAATCACAGCTAATCACTATAGTAAACAATGAATAAATTGATGTCATTGAGTAAAATTTGTTATTTATAACAGTGATATTATAAGCAATCATAGTGTGAAAAAAAAAAAAAGTCCTGACCACCTCCCCAGAGTAGTACTGTGATACTATGGTAATACTGTATTGCTCTGGTCACAGTGTGGATGAAAAAAAAATGTGAAAAAAATATTTAAAAAATTGTTACATGTTGTTTTTTTACATACTGTCACCAGTCAGTGTCCCTGATCACTGCCACACCAGGACAGGGTAAAATCCCCAAATCCTCACTAAATTTAATAGGTACGATGCCCGGCGGGTGTGGAGAGGCGACTCTTTGTACATCTTGCCGCATGTATGCGTTCCTTGATCATCAGATCGAGGGCGAATACTGCTGTGCAAAATGTAAGCACATTGTTTCCCTGGAAGCCCAGGTTCTGAATCTGGGGAAGCAACTGTCAGCACTGAGAAGTCCCTCCATACTAAAGGAGAGCCAGGAACGTACACGGCAGGTGCCGGCAGGGGCCAGCACAGAGGCGGGTGGAGACAAAGAGGTGCTGGCACTAGCAAAGAGTAGATGGGTGACAGCCAGGAGGGGTAGAGGGGGAAATGCCAGGGAGGCCGATCCAGGACTGGAGCATCCCAATAAGTACGCTACTTTGAGTGACATTGGTGAAACCAGTCAGGGACCAGCACTGCTGGAGCTGAGGGACTCTCCTAGCTGCCAGGGGAAGAACTCCTCCAGTGAGAGTGGGGGGGCAGCAAAGGGAAAGGAAAGACAGATTCTGGTGGTAGGGGACTCAATTCTTAGAAGGACAGAGAGGGCAATCTGTAACCAAGACCTGAAGCGCCGAACAGTATGTTGTCTACCGGGCGCTCGGGTTCGGCACATCACGGATCTTGTGGACAGATTACTGGGAGGGGCTGGGGAAGACCCGGCTGTCATGGTGCACGTTGGCACCAATGACAAAGTCAGAGGCAGATGGAGTGTCCTAAAGAACGATTTTAGGGACTTAGGAGCTAAATTGAGGAAAAGGACCTCCAAGGTAGTATTCTCAGGAATACTACCGGTACATCGAGCCACACCAGAAAGGAAGAGGGAGATTAGGGAAGTAAACAAGTGGCTGAAGAGCTGGTGTAGTAAGGAGGGGTTTGGGTTCCTGGAGGACTGGGCCGACTTCTCAGTTGGTAACCGGTACTATAGAAGGGACGGACTGCACCTAAATGAGGAGGGTGCAGATCTGCTGGGAAGGAAGATGGCCAAAAAGTTAGAGGGGTTTTTAAACTAGGCGATGGGGGGGAGGGTCCAGAGGCAGAGATAGCCAGCGCGGAAGATATTCCAGAGGGTAGTATTGGGGGCATTAGTGGTAGGTTAACCAAAGCACAAAAACACAAGGTGAGTATAGTAGCAAGTCCTAGTTGCAATCTCGAAACACCCAATACGAGGACAATATGCGACCGGTCTAAACTATGTGGCATGTTCACCAATGCCAGGAGCATGGCGGACAAGATGGGTGAACTAGAGATACTGTTGTACGAGGAGGATTTGGATTTTGTGGGAATTTCAGAGACCTGGTTCAACAGCTCTCATGATTGGCTGGCAAACATTCAAGGGTATACCCTATACCGCAAGGATAGAGAGGATAAAAAAGGGGGAGGGGTATGCCTATATATCAAGAATAATGTACAAGTGAATGTGAGAGATGACATCACTGAGGGAGCTAGAGAGGAGGTGGAATCCTTATGGGTAGAGCTCCAAAGGGATAAAGCTAAGGGGAAAATAATACTGGGAGTATGCTATAGGCCCCCAAACCTGAGGGAGGAAGTGGAGACGGATCTCCTATCACAAATTGGATTAGCAGCAAGAATGGGAAGTGTTATCATAATGGGGGATTTTAATTATCCAGACATAGACTGGGCGGAGGGAACCGCACATTCATTTAAGGCTCGCCAGTTCCTTAATGTCTTGCAGGACAATTTTATGGGTCAGATGGTAGACGCACCAACTAGAAATAAAACATTACTGGATCTACTGATTACCAACAATACAGACCTGATCACGGATGTGGAAATGCGGGGCAATTTAGGTAACAGTGATCACAGGTCAATTAGTTTCAGTATAAATCACACAAATAGGAAACATAAAGGGAATACAAAGACACTGAATTTCAAAAGAGCCAACTTCCCTAAACTACAAACCTTGCTAAAAGGCATAAACTGGGATAAAATATTAGAAACAAAGAATACGGAGGAGAGATGGGTTTGCTTTAAGAGCATATTAAATAAGGGCATTAGCCAATGTATCCCATTGGGTAATAAATTTAAAAGAGCGAACAAAAGTCCTGGATGGCTTAACTCCAATGTAAAAATGCATATAAAAGCAAAGGAGAAGGCCTTCAAAAAATACAAGGTTGAGGGATCATCCTCAGCATTCAGACTTTATAAAGAATGCAACAGGATATGTAAAGGTGCAATTAGGACAGCTAAGATAGAACATGAAAGACACATAGCGGAGGAGAGCAAAAAAAATCCCAAGAAATTCTTTAAGTATGTAAACAGTAAAAAAGGGAGGACAGACCATATTGGCCCCATAAAGAATGAGGAAGGACATCTGGTTACAAAGGATGGGGAGATGGCGAAGGTATTGAATTTATTCTTCTCCTCAGTCTTCACGAGTGAATCGGGGGGCTTCAGTAACCAAAACTGCAGTGTTTATCCTCATGACACAACACAGGAAGCACCTCCATGGTTAACAGAGGACGGAATTAAAATTAGACTTGAGAAACTTAACATTAATAAATCACCGGGACCAGATGGCTTGCATCCGAGGGTACTTAGGGAACTTAGTCAAGTGATTGCCAGACCGTTGTTCCTAATTTTTACAGATAGTCTACTGACTGGAATGGTACCAGCTGATTGGAGAAAAGCCAATGTAGCACCTATATTTAAAAAGGGCCCAAAATACATCCCTGGGAATTACAGACCAGTTAGCCTAACATCGATAGTATGTAAACTCTTGGAGGGGATGATAAGGGACTATATACAGGATTTTAGTAATACGAACGATATCATTAGCAGTAATCAGCATGGATTCATGAAGAATCGTTCTTGCCAAACCAATCTATTAACCTTCTATGAGGAGGTGAGTTGCCATCTAGATAAAGGAAGGCCTGTAGACGTGGTGTATCTGGATTTTGCAAAAGCATTTGACACAGTTCCCCATAAACGTTTACTGTACAAAATAAGGTCTGTTGGCATGGACCATAGGGTGAGTACATGGATTGAAAACTGGCTACAAGGGCGAGTTCAGAGGGTGGTGATAAATGGGGAGTACTCAGAATGGTCAGGGGTGGGTAGTGGGGTGCCCCAGGGTTCTGTGCTGGGACCAATCCTATTTAATTTGTTCATAAACGATCTGGAGAATGGGATAAACAGTTCAATCTCTGTATTTGCAGACGATACTAAGCTAAGCAGGGCAATAACTTCTCCGCAGGACGTGGAAACCTTGCAAAAAGACCTGAACAAATTAATGGGGTGGGCGACTACATGGCAAATGAGGTTCAATGTAGAAAAATGTAAAATAATGCATTTGGGTGGCAAAAATATGAATGCAATCTATACACTGGGGGGAGAACCTCTGGGGGAATCTAGGATGGAAAAGGACCTGGGGGTCCTAGTGGATGATAGGCTCAGCAATGGCAGGCAATGCCAAGCTGCTACTAACAAAGCAAACAGAATATTGGCATGCATTAAAAGGGGGATCAACTCCAGAGATAAAACGATAATTCTCCCGCTCTACAAGACTCTGGTCCGGCCGCACCTAGAGTATGCGGTCCAGTTCTGGGCACCAGTCCTCAGGAAGGATGTACTGGAAATGGAGCGAGTACAAAGAAGGGCAACAAAGCTAATAAAGGGTCTGGAGGATCTTAGTTATGAGGAAAGGTTGCAAGCACTGAACTTATTCTCTCTGGAGAAGAGACGCTTGAGAGGGGATATGATTTCAATTTACAAATACCGGACTGGTGACCCCTCAATAGGGATAAAACTTTTTCGCAGAAGAGAGTTTACCAAGACTCGTGGCCACTCATTAAAATTAGAAGAAAAGAGGTTTAATCTTAAACTACGTAGAGGGTTCTTTACTGTAAGAGCGGCAAGGATGTGGAATTCCCTTCCACAGGCGGTGGTCTCAGCGGGGAGCATTGATAGCTTCAAGAAACTATTAGATAAGCACCTGAATGACCACAACATACAGGGATATACAATGTAATACTGACACATAATCACACACATAGGTTGGACTTGATGGACTTGTGTCTTTTTTCAACCTCACCTACTATGTAACTATGTAACTATGTAACCAGTTGTATGATGATGCTGTACTGCACTGGTGAGAGTATGTAAAAAAAATGTGCAAAAAAATATTTTTTTCTTAATTTTCCCAAAACATTTGACCAAAAAGTTCAAAAACGTGCCATGCCTCTTAGAAATGTAGAAGAATACATTTTGGCCTGAATTTATGAAGAACAATTATTTATTTACAAAGTTTTATAACAGAAAAGAAGAAAAACGCATTTTGCTTTTTCAAAATTTTCAGTCTTATTTTCATTTATTCAGTAAAAAATAGAAAAAAAAACAGCGGTGATTAAATACCACCACAAGAAAGTTCTATTTGTGTGGAAAAAATGATAAAAATGTCAAAAGGGTATAGTGTAGCATGATCTCGCAATTGTCATTCAAAGTGTGACAGCGCTGAAAGATGAAAACTGGCCTGGGCAGGAAGGGGGTGAAAATACCCTGTTTTAAATAGTTAGTCTGGTTGACAAAAAGACACAAGTCCATCTACAATGGAAGTGTTTCATGTATTGAAGTGGTTAATAAGACAAAGACGTTGAATGCAAGTTGTAGTGGCCCAAAACTACAACTAGTTGTCAGCATACTACAAAACAACAATCACCTGATGCAGTTCAATACAACGCAAAAGAAAATGATATACTGTATGCAGGGGCGTTACTGGGTCTACAAAAGATCTGGGGCTAGAGCCCATAGCAGCAAAGTAAAGAAAGTCATGTGCTCGGGCCGGAATACGCATGTATATGATATACATATGTGTGTGTGTATGTACAGTTGTGCTCATAAGTTTACATACCCTGGCAGAATTTATGATTTCTTGGCCATTTTTCAGAGAATATGAATAATAACACAAAGACATTTCTTTCACTCGTGGTTAGTGTTAGGCTGAAGCCATTTATTATCAATCAACTGTGTTTACTCTTTTTGAATCATAATCGCAACAGAAACTACCCAAATGACCCTGATCAAAAGTTTAAATACCCCAGTTCTTAATACCGTGTATTGTCCCCTTTAACATCAATGACAGTTTGCAGTCTTTTGTGGTATTTGTGGATGAGGCTCTTTATCTTCTCAGATGGTAAAGCTGCCCATTCCTCTTGGCAAAAAGCCTCCAGCTCCTTGGGCTGTCTTGCATGAACGGCACGTTTGAGATCTCCCCAGAGTGGCTCAATGATATTAAGGTCAGGAGACTGAGATGGCCACTCCAGAACCTTCGCTTTATTCTGCTGTAGCCAATCAAATTTTGATTTGGCCTTGTGTTTTGGATCATTGTCACGTTGGAATGTCCAAGTACGTCCCATGCGCAGCTTCCTAGCTGATGAATGCAAATGTTCCTCCAGTATTTTTTGATAACATACTGCATTCATCTTGCCATCAATTTTGACCAAATTTCCTGTGCCTTTGTAGCTCACACATCCTCAAAACTTCAGCCATCCACCTCTGTGTTTCACAGAAGGAATGGTGTACCTTTCATCATAGGCTTAGTTGACTCCACTCCAAATGTAGTGTTTATGGTTCTGGCCAAAAAGCTAAATTTTGGTCTCATAAACTCGACCATGCAGCCCATCTTTCTTCAAGTGCCTCCTTATTGTGCATCTTGAAACAGCCACACCACATGTTTTCAGAGAGTCCTGTATTTCATCTGAAGTTATTTGTGGGTTTTTCTTTGCATCCTGAACAATTTTCCTGGCAGTTGTGGCTGAAATTTTAGTTGGTCTACCTGATCGTGGTTTGGTTTCAACAGAACCCCTCATTTTCCACTTCTTGATTACAGTTTGAAAACTGCTGATTGGCATTCTAAATTTCTTGGATATCTTTTTATTTCCCTTTCCTGTTTTATACAGTTTAACTACCTTTTCCCGCAAATCCTTTGACAATTATTTTGCTTTTCCCATGACTCAGAATCCAGAAACATCAGTGCAGCACTGGATGAAAGATGCAAGGGTCTGTCAGGTGTCCAGAAACTCATTGACGTTTTATACACACACACTAATATACCATAAGTAGTATATGCAAGAAAACCGCCTCACACCCAACGCGTTTCGGTATATAGTCTAGTCCTTCTTCAGGAATGCAGAAAATAAGAGGGGTTCATCTAAGATGTAATTAAAGATATATAATCAACAAAAAAGTAAAGACATGTAGGAGTACAAAAAATTATTACATGCTTAGAGTGTTACAATAGAGCACTTACATAAAGTTAGATGGTGAGGTAGTTTTACAATGCTTCGTTAAATCAAATTAAAAACTTGCAGTTAGAGTAGCACCGAATAATTGAGCCGGTGGGATAGCTGTCTTAAGGCAAAAGGGGCATCAGAGTGATCTATAAATGTGAGCTGAATAATGATGTCCTCAGGAAAAAGAAGTCTCCCCTGCACTCCACGGCAGCGATACGGCCAGAAGAACATACCGAGGCAAATGGAACCCCTGAGAATATAAATCCAGATCAAGATGTGCTGGATATATAGTGAAGTTAGGTATTTTATATATACACATATGACTGGTGATCATAGGAATACTAATAATAATGTTTATAGTAGAAATGAGTGAAGTTCAAAGAACATTGTCATAATTCCCTCGAAATGTGTCCAGGTACTAGGGTAATCAGCAGTATGTTAATATGAGTACTGTTTGAGCTGTGATGCATGGTTCCTACAGACAAAATAACTGCCTGGTTTAAACCTACATATATAGGTACACAATGATTAAATGGAACTGCTGAACATAGATAAGAACTTGTGCCTGATAACATTAACTAGTTATGTTCCTCCCCCGGCCACCAGCTGAGCAGATGAAGCCCAGAGCCAACCCTAGGTAAAAGACTTGGGGCTATGGGCCCTAGATTTGGGGCCATAGCCCCAGTATCCACCCCCTAGCGACGCCACTGACTGTATGTAATTGTAAAGGATAGAGAACAGCCATTAACCACCTCAATTTAGTGCACTTTCACCCCCTTCCTGCCCATGCCATTTTTCAGCTTTCAGCGCTGTCACACTTTGAATGACAATTGCGCGGTCATGCAAAACTGTACCCAAATGAAATTGTTATCATTTTTTCCCCACAAATAGAACTTTATTTTGGTGGTATTTGATCACCTCTGCAGTTTTATATTTTTTGCGCTATAAACAAAAGAAGAGTGACAAGTTTGAAAAAAACACAATATTTTTTTTCTTTTTGCTATAATAAATGTCCAATTTTTTGTTTTTTTGTTTTTTTTGGTTTGTGCAAAAGTTATAGCGTCTACAAAATAGGGGATAGATTTATAGAGTTTTTATTATTATTTTTTTTTTTTTACTAGTAATGGCGGTGATCTGCGATTTTTATCATGACTGCGATATTGCGGCGGACATATCGGACACTTTTGACACATTTTTGGGACCATTCACATTTATATAGCGATCCATGCTATAAAAATGCACTGATTACTGTTTAAATGTGACTGGCAGGGAAGGGGTTAACACTAGGGGGTGATCGAGGGGTTAATTATGTTTCCTAGGGAGTGATTCTAACTGTAGGGGACTCACAAGGGGAGGAGACCGATCGGTGCTCCTCTGTACTGAGAACACACCATCGGTCTCCTCTCCCCTGACAGGACGTGGATCTGTGTGTTTACACACACAAATCCATGGTCCTTCTCTGTTACCGGGCAATCGCGGGTGCCCGGCGGACATCGCAGCTGCCGGGCGCGCGCATCGGGTCCTCAGTGACACGGCGGGAGCGTGCGAGTGCCGTTGGCGGCGCGCGCGCCCCTTGGTGGGCCAGGAAGATGAGGGTGTCATATGATGCCCTCCCAGAACGAGGGCCGCGCTGCTTGCCCGTCATATGACAGCCGACAAGCGGTTAAACACATTACCTCCTTCATGGGGCTGTGGCTGTATAGCATGGACACAATTAGATCAGAAAAGACAGACATGCCCTGCCTATAGGTGGTGTGGCCTATCCACTGTTTTGTCCTGCAGAACCTTGTTACCCCCTACTGCAGGACATGTAGGGTGCATATGTACATAACTCCCAACTGTCCCTGATTTTGAGGGACTGTCCCTGATTTGGAGCAATGTCCCTCTTTCCTCCTCATTTGTCACTCATTTTGGTCTGATTTATATATGCACTTTTTATCTATCAAAAAAGGTTTTCCAGCACTAAACCTTTCATCTGATTTCTAAACTGCTGCATTTGTAAATTCCAAAAGCCAATATAAAGGAATAGTAGTGGTAAAAAAAAGCAATTGGGGGTTTAACTAATCTTGTTTTTTTGTACAATTGTCCTTTAAGGGGATGTGGCCAGGGGTGTGTCCTATGCCTGCATACTTTTGCTGATAGGTGTCCCTCATTCCCATCTCAAAAAGTTGGGAGATATGTATGTAGCACCCTCCTAGAATAGATTACTAGAGCAGGTAAACCTTTTTTTTTTTGTTGTGTTTTTTTTTTACTCCTCTGTAAACATTGGATAATAATCACAATGTGTGATTATTTTTGGCTGCTCCGGGTCCCACTGGCTGTAGGTTCGACTACTTCTCCCTGCCTTCTAATGGATTCTAGAATGTAGTGTGCTGGAAGAGGTAGACCCTTGGACTGAATATTTATGTGGACTCAGCGATTAGAACTCGGATCAGTCGACAAACAATTGACCGATTCTAATTCTGTGTGAAGAAACAGCTGGTTGTTAAGCAGCGGGCCATGAAGCCAGCCGCCCGTGTCCTTAACGTCCATGAGTCATCATCTGTCAGTGGGCTTACTAAAAAAAAAAAAACAGCGTAGGTTCTCCCCCAAAATCCATAGCAGACCCTTATCCGAGCATGCAGTCCGGCAGGTTAAGAAATGGGGGGGGCGAGCAAGCACTTCCCCTTCTGAACCATACCAGGCCACATGCCCTCAACATGAGGGGGTGGGTGCTTTGCGGCAGGGGGGACTCTGCATCCCCACCACTCCAAGCACCTTGTCCCCATGTTTATGGGAACAAGGGCCTCTTCCCGACAACCCTGGGCTGTGGTTGTGTGCCCTCAACATGGGGGGGTGGGTGCTTTGCAGCAGGGGGGACTCTGCATCTCCACCACTCCAAGCACCTTGTCCCCATGTTGATGGGGACAAGGGCCTCTTCCCGACAACCCTGGGCTGTGGTTGTCGGTGTCTGCTGTTTATCCCCCAGATCCCCCATGTGAATGAGTATTGGGTATATCGTACCCTTACCCATTCACCAAAAAAGTGTCAACAAATAATAAAAACACAGAGACTATTTTTTAATAAAGGATTTGTCAAAAACTAAAACCAGTGTACACCCCATTTAGATCTGTCATCAATCATGCCGCCTGCTGATCCAAAAAAAAAGACTGCAGACCCCCGACAACCACAACCCAGGGTTGTCGAGAAGATGCCCTTGTCCCCATCAACATGGGGACAAGGTGCTTTGAGGTGGGGGGGCGCAAAGCCCCCCTCTCCCCAAAGCAAAGACCCCCCCCATGTTGAGGGCATGTGGCCTGGTATGGTTCAGGAGAGGAAGGCACTCGTTCGTTGTCGTCCCCCCCTTTCCTGACCTGCCAGGCTGCATGCTCAGATAAGGGCCTGGTATGGACCCCACTCCATTTTTTTTTTTCATTTTTCTATTGCCAGGCAATGACGGCATTCTTTTCCTTACATTCATTGTCAGTGGGGAAGCCCACTAACAGATGGTGACTCATGGTTGTTAAGAACGCGGGCAGCCGGCTTCCCGGCCTGCTGCCTAACAACCAGCTATTTCTTCTCACAGAATTCAATTTTCGACCAATCCGAATTCTAATTGTTCTTGGAATTCATTAGAAAATGAATAAACTAAACAAATTTTAACCGATTTCAACTAAATTTGTTACTATTTAATTCTGAGATTTGGATACAAATCCGAATCTCTCAATAACCGAAATTTGGCCGAATTTGAATTAAAGACAGAAACGAATTACACCAGTCTAATAAATAGTTTTGGGCCCTAACGCAGTAGTCTTTTTGTGCATGAGGCAAAGATATTACCCTGAAGGGCTGCTGACCTTCTGAGAAATTTAGCTGAAGTCTAAAGGAGCTCATCAAGCTCAATAAGATCTGGGGGCTTATATGCTGGAAATAGTTGAAGCTGGATTAAGGGGGATTCACTGAGCGTCTGGCCTGGAGATTCACAGGAGAAACGTCTGCCCGATATTGGATGGAGGCATCCACGCATATAGGGACATTGTGAGTATAGGCCTGGATGTAAGTTCCTAGTGACTGTCCACTGCTTTAACCGCTTAAGAAATTGCTACAGTGCTGCTATATTGGCACCTTCCTGTTGCTGGAGTCCCAAGAGTGTCTGCTCCCCTAGTGTCTGGCAAGAGGGAAGTTGCCCTGTATAGAGTAGGCAGGGTGAAGAGTGTCCTGGTTACATATGCACTAAATTCAGAGTATCTCAAAGCCCATCCTGCACCCAAACCAACTTTAAAAAGCAATAAAGCACAAAAAAGATGCTCCCCCTGCCTGGTCGTTGCATTGTGAGACTGTCTGAGCTGTTGTGTGCCTGGCTGCCTATATACCTGAACAGGAAGAGAACCTGGGGGAAAAAAGTGTGGCCTGATTAGGGTCTGGGCTGCACATGCTAAAGTATCCGTCAACCCTTTACTTTTTTCCCACAGTGTCTAGATGCTGTATTTAGGTGATTTTTTTGTTCCAATAAAGCTGGACGTTTCTTCAGAGTGCGACTGCCTGAATCTTTGGGGTTTTCCACATCTATACTTCTGTTGATATCAGTGCTTTCAGTGACTTTCTTTCAAACAGGTGTGTCAGAGGGGCTAAGGTTGTTCTTGGAGTCGAGGTGCAGAACAGAGAACCGAATTACCAAGCTGCTGTTTCGTGGGTAGTGATACACAAAGGAATATATGGGGACTCTTTTGGGGGTCATGGAGGAAGAAGAGCTTAGTCAGGAGACTTCGACATCAGTGGCTTTGCAGCATCCAATGGGTAGCACAGTGAAGATCTTGGGGGAGCAGGGACAAGCGAGTATAAGACTTGGAAGGGGGGCGTGCTGGTGCAAGAATAATTTAAAGCATAAGTACAGGGTTTTTTTTTAAGTATTCCTTGCTATCCAAAAAATAGTTATAGCTAAACTTTAACGGTGATCTCCAGGTTTTGACCCAAATTTAGCCCCAACCCCTTCACTCCCTAACTCCCACTATAGGACATTCCAGCATGGCAACATTTTATAGTTTACTTTGTTCCTGTTGCGATAAGCTTTTACAATTTCTTCCTCTCATGTCATTACTAGGTAAAAAAAAAAAAAATTCTTATAGGGGCAGCTGCTGGGAGATAAATTCCAACTTACACAAGCATGCCCCCAGAACTACATCTTCTAGGATCATTTTCTCTATGCAAAATCTGGGGGAAGGCTTTTAGGAAATAATTAAAATAATAATAATTAATTAAATTAATAACAAAAAAAAATAATAATAATAATTGTTTTGCCAGAAAATAAATCAATGTGTACATGTGGAGAAGGACAGAC
This sequence comes from Aquarana catesbeiana, assembly GCF_042186555.1. NCBI lineage: Eukaryota > Metazoa > Chordata > Amphibia > Anura > Ranidae > Aquarana > Aquarana catesbeiana. Next base: position 265,984,897 of record NC_133331.1, read on the forward strand.
AGGGGAGAGGCTGTATGGAGCTTTGTAGTCCAGCAGAGAACTTAGGGAGGGCTATCAATGCTGGGATTTCTGTACAGTACAGGGAGAATTGTCAAGTTCACTACAGAAGTCAGGAACTCACTGGATTTTTGGCAGATCAGCAGGTTTTATTTTTATCTACTTGCAGTTTTTTTGTAGGGATAAAACATATGGAAAGGTGCATGTGTTGCAGATGTACTGATTTTTTATTTTGCCATGTAATAAACTTTAAGGCAGTAGTAATAACCTCTTTAATATGTTAGAGGTCACCTTGTAATATGCAGGCTTTTACATGCAGAGTAATGTACACAGCCAAATCTCTCCTGGAGAACCTAGATTCCAACAACCTTTTATTTGCTGAGCCAAAAGATAAAGGTTTTCGATAATGAGACGTGTTCCACTGGTGGTTTGAGTAAGAGGAGAGAGTGACTGGGTGGTCACATGAGAATATAAAGAGAAGTTGATAGCATAGGTGTAAAATTTGTCCAAATTTCTGGCCAGAAAGGGAAACATGTTAGCCTATCTGCTCTGTGTGGTTTGTCTGTTGTGCCTCCAGGACACAGGAGCACAAGAAGATGGTAAGAGGGTCACTTGTGGACCTTTGTTTATAATGCTGATAACTCCTTTTATCTATGATAAGAATAGCAATTCATTTTTATCATTAATTAATGCAGTTTCCAAAGCAAGCAAAATAATTTATTTTTAATTCTTTAATTTGTATTATTTTTGGACACCAGTTCACAAAAAGGATATCAGGGAACTGGCGAAAGTGCAGAGAAGGGCAACCAAACTGATATTCTCTCTTGAGAAAAAGGTTATGTTGGGGTGGTATGATCACCATGTATAAATACATATGGACCATAGTGATCCCCCACATTACTCTTCAAAGTAAGAGATGTGAAAATGTTGAATAGACACCTTCAGGAGCTAGTTCTGGCTAGCTTGGTGGATTTTTTTTTCAAAGAGCTGGATATATTGCTAGATGCATGAAATATAACTTAATATTAATATTAATAGACAATAATGCCAGTATTTATTAGTCCAGAGAGATCCTGATAGCCTTGGGGGATCGAAAAGGACCCCCCATCCTATGATTGAACTGCAATGGATGTGAATAATAATGATACAAGGTGTTACCAGGTGAGGTATATTAAAATGTCTATATCAATTCAATATTGCATCAGATGTTTTGAATGTTAAGAGCCTTAAGATTTTCCAGATATTTTGCTACTTCCTCTCTTCCTGTCTCAAGCCAAACCGCACTGAGTTATCAATAGACTGTAGCTTCCTGTTGCTTCCTCATCCATCTCCCAGAAATCGCACCAAGACCAGACATGACGTCAACATATAATAATAGCTTTGATTAATTGTTAAGTTTGCTGAAATTATTGCTAAATTTGTTGAAACTGCTAAAAAAACTCAGACAATGTCACAATAACGTGTTTTGCAAGTGTTTTGTTTTTGTCTGGCGAAAATGTATAAAAATGTGGAAAGCGGAAATAAAGGGTATTAGACGTTTTTCATTCTGAACTAAGCGTCAGAGCGTGATCACTTCATGGAATGCATGCTTTAATTTGATAAAGGGGTAGATATAATAATTTCAGAACTTTTATTCTGAATCCAAAACAGTACCATGCTTAATAGGGCTTTTGTTGCCTTCAGTTGTAGGTATAGGGTTCTGTATATGGAGGTTTGTTATGTATTTTCTTCTATTGGTTTGACTAGATGAACTATGTGTCTTTTTCCAACCTCAACTATGTAAATATCAAGGGGCTGACTAATAAATTTGAAGTACCCAATCCAGTTCAGTAAACCTAATACCCCATACACACTATACAACTTTTCTGAATTCCTTTAGATTTACCAAAACCATGTAGTGCAAGGGCCTGCCTGATTGCATACGAATTGAAACTCTTAAGGTTTGACCTCATATTATATGGTTTTGTTAAATCTAAAGAAAAAAAGCTACAGAAAATTGTATAGTGTGCATCCAGTTTTAGACCCACAAAAATCTTGATGATAGTTTTAGTGACATTTTACAGTTGTCAATGAATTCATTAAAAGGGTCATTCATTAAAAACTCATGTTTTATTATTTTGGAGATGCTGAAGCATTAATACCTTTTTAGACAGTCTCTTCTCTTGGGTTCTCTGTTGACGAGTTCCAAGGTCTGCACACTAGCTGTGTCCATTATGAGGGACTGCTGGATTTTTTAATTCATTTTTTTTTTATATTAAAGATAATGTAACTGGAGTAGTAGTAAAATACACAAAGAATCCAGGAGCTGATTCAGCCCACCAGACTCCACACATCATTTTTGTGTTGACTGGCTCTTTAAGCAACTGGACTTTCAGTCGTGCTACTGGGATGATGCCTAGAGCTACAGCAGTAATTCTCAAACTGTGTGCCACGGAACACCATTTACAGGTGTGCCGTGGGAGTTTTGAAAAATATTAAAAATTGCTAGCATTTCGAAACATATTGAAAAATTAAATGGTAAATCAATGTCACAAAAGTTAAAAAAGTAACATCTATAAAAACGCAATCTCTGTCATTCATTGGTTCCTTTCGTATCGCGAGACTTGTGTGAGATCTTGGGAAAACTTAATTGCCCTTATTATATTGTAATATTAGAGACAGTTCCATTCCAACTTTGATGCTTATAAATAAAGTTTGTTCATTGTTTAGCAATGGAGAAATCAAGTCTGGAAATGCACACTTGTTTGACAACTTTGGAGCTTCTCTTCAATCTGATTTGCTTTCAAAAACAGGCACATCCTTCACATTAAATTTTAAATTAAATATATATGTAAAAATAAACAAATTCTTCAACACAAAAATTGTTAAATCTTTTCAGGTGTGCCATGAAAATTTTGGATCTTTTTAGTGCGCCGCAAGAAAGTTTGAGAAACACTGAGCTACGGGCATCATCCCGGTATCTTTTTTTCAGCCAGTGATTGTTGTAAAAGCCATCCTAGAAGCTAAGTAGCAGAAGGATTGCTTTTATGGGTGGTGGGAGGGGATGACCCCCCCTTCCACTGCCCACCGGCACCTCTCTGGGCTCTCCCGTGCAATCGGGGAGCCCAATATCTGATCCGGCAGTGGCGACGGGTTATCCTACAGCTGGCTATCTCTTATGGTCTAGGAAGCTGGAAGCAACGTCATTACGTCACTTTCAATTATGGCAGATGTAAATGGGGGGGAGGTTTATCTCATGCTTTTCAGGGTAGAGGAGAAATCTGGGGTATTATAGCCCTCAGATATCTCCATAAAGAGGACCTGTCATGCCTTATTTCTATCACAGGGGATGTTTACAGGATAGGATAGGAATAAGAGCAATCCCCCAAAAAATTTTAAGGGACAATGAAAAAAAAAAAAGAAATAAAAATGTAAAGCGCCCCCCTACCCCTCCTTGCATAAGTGGGTTGGGCACATGTGTAAATGTTTTTCGCACCACACATGAGGTATCGCCGTGAATATTTTACTGAGAGCAATAATTCTAGCACTAAACCTCCTGTGTAACTCTAAACTGGTAACTAGTAAAAAATTTAAAGCATCGCCTACGGAGATTTTTAAATATTGTAGTTTGTCACCATTCCGCCAGCATACGCAATTTTAAAACTTGACATGCCAGGTATCTATTTATTCGCTGTCATAGAACCCCCGTCGCACTCCGCTTGAGTGCTTCTGTCAGTACACTGTTTCCTCCAGTCTGAACCATCAGATATTACAGCCACAAATTGTAATCAAGAACCAGGCGAGACTAGCTCAGTTACAAACTGGAACATGGAATGTTTATTTGAACAAACTCACACCAAATATATACAACAGGAGGACATTCCCCCCTCCTGATCATATTACCCTAACAATACAAACTGTAACCAGAAACATAATTACAACAACTGACATACTATAAACATTACCTTAATTGGCCACCTGGATGACTAGACTATTTGGCCCCTACAACAGTGAATACAAAGGACACATTATCATAAGCATAAACACATCCCACAAAAGTTTGTATTGTTAATTGTGCTAATTGGAACACACTTTGTCTCTCCTAGCAAACAGTGATCTCCCCCTCCTCTGCCTAGTAGGCACTAGACTATAGCAGGAGACCTCAGTAGCAGACTGTTCGGCTCCTACATTGAAGAACATGAAACAGAGGTCAATGTGCCCAGCTATTTCAATTACCATGTATAGTTAAACAGAATTAAACAAACCAGGAATAGACTTTATATATTTCCTGGGAGATATTGTTAATAAATATTACTGTCCCATCTGAAGTAATCCAAAGCACGTTCTCAGTGTCCAGTAAGTGGTGGTCCATCATTAGAGAATGATCTACTCTCTCCCTGGGCCATAGTCAGTGGGTAAGAGGCTTGCTCCTAGTCTTCTCCAGAAGCCCCTATCTTGGTTAGGTCAGTCACACTCGCCACACCATCATCTGTTATATATATTTTTTTAAACCGGGTTATTTAGTGTGTTTTTCTTTTTTAATTCATTAAAAGGTTTGTTTTTAACAAAAAAATGCGTTTAAAAAATTGCTGCGCAAATACCACGTGACAAAAAAATTGCAACACCACACAATGATGTCATGTTTGGGGGTTTTAAATCATTTTCCAGCAAAAATTATGATTTTTGCATGTAGGAGAGAAATGTCAGAATTGGCCTGTGTGGGAAATAGTTAAATAACCTTTTTTTTTCAATGAAAATCAGTATGTGTGTTGTTGCCATCCAATACAGTTGATTTGGATACTGGATTTAAGATTGTGTTCCTCCTCAATAGCTCTACTCATCCCTGTTTTTTTCTTTTACATCCATACAGTTGGCTTAATCAAAGTTGAATTCACAGTCGTGAATGACTTAACAGAGAACTTTTTTAAGGATTCCATTATTGTAGAAAAGCACCTCTAATGGGGATGTGAGCATCAGAACTGGACCACAGAGCAACGGAAGAAGGTGGCCTGGTCTAATGAATCATGATTCCTTGTACATCATGTGGATAGCCAGGTATTTGTGTCACTTACCTGGGAAAGAGATGGCAGTATGTGAAAAAAACAAGCCAGCAGAGGCAGTGTGATGCTTTGGGCAATGTTCTCCTGGGAAACTTTGGCTCCTGCCATTTATGTGGATGTTACTTTGACACGTACCACCTACCTAAGCATTGTAGCTAACCTAGAACATCCCTTCATGGAAATGGTATTCAGCAGGATAACGTGCCCTGCCACACTGCAAAAATGGTTTAAGAATGGTTTGAGGAACACAACAATGAGTATGAGGTGGTGACTTGGTCTCCAAATTCCTCAGATTTCAATCCATCGAGATTGTAGTATGTGAAAAAATAAACAAACTAATTCTGCACTGCTCACAGCATTAGCAGCTAACACACCACATGGAAAAAATGGTAAACAAAAACTAGTAAATAAAAGTGTAGCGCTAAAGGTTTAAGATGCACAGTACAAACGATGCAAAAATGAAATTAATCACTGAAAGGGCCACATACATCTGATGAATAAATTAATATCCACACTCATTATCAATAAAACATAAATACCATGCCCAAACGTGATAGTGTGCATAAGTAAAAAACACAATCTATATTGTTACAATGAAAAAACGTCCATAGATGATGGGATGATGAATCTGTACACCATGGGACACAAAAAAATCTTGAGAAGGTGAATATGTACTTGTGAAGGAACCACCACCGAATATAGGGAGGCTTACCAAATGGTTTGAACACACTAGGGCATATGCACTGTGTGTCAAACAAGCTTGCTTTTACATCAAATGGACCCTTTAATGGTACCGTCAAGGTGATGTGTATAAATGACAGTCGAATAGAATCTTGGAGAATGTAATGCCAGGAATGGACCCACGCTCAAAACTCCACGGGCAGTTGCATAGTACCAGAGAGGAAATAGGAATGGACCATAGCGTAATTCCATAAAATAAACCACATTTATTAAAAATACGAAACCACTCACATGGATATGTATGAAACAGCGCTGCTTAAAATCGAAAAAGGCAGCAGTGGGGATTGTCACTAAGGACTATTTTTGAAATGCTGTTTAAAAATGGCACTCTATCCACTTAACAACCGCGCCATAGCCGAATGATGGCTACAGCGTGTTTCAGTAACTCTGGGAGGGAGTACATAGACGTCCTCCCAGAATCGCGCTCCTGTGCGCCCCCTGGGGTGCACATATGGGAGTACCAGTGACCGCAGCACGGATCACAGTAAATGCCCGCTGACAGCGCCCCTTTACCATGTGATCGCTCTGTCAAATGATGGAGCTAAAACTTGTAAACAAACCGGCGTCATGTCCAGTTCCTCTCTATCCTCTCTGTACTGATCGGTACAGTGTGAGGGAGAGGGGAGAGATCAGGTGCAGCAGCACTGTGGGCTGGATCTGTAGTGTCCACAGCACTGATCTGTGCGCATTGCAGCCTCATCCATCCATCCATGCTCAGCCATCCCTCTGTCATGCTCATCCAGCCATCCACGCTCAGCCATCCCTCTGTCATACTCATCCAGCCATCTATCCATGCTCAGTCATCCCTCTGTCATGCTCATCCAGCCATTCACACTCAGCAATACTCATCCATCCATCCATCCAATCCCATCCATACCCAGCCATACTCAGTCATACCCAGCCATACTTAGTTGTATCCAGCCGTACTCAGCCTTACCCAGCCGTACTCAGCCATACCCACCTGTACTCAACCATCCCATCCGTACTCAGTCATCCCATCCATACTCAACCATACTGTCAGAAACCATGAATCAGACTGAGACAGAAGTACAGTTAAATCACATTTGTTTAATAATAATAATAATAATAATATAAAGATAAACAGAGTAAACGTAGTCAAAAGTCGTAGCTAGAGTTCAGGAACCGGAACGGATAGTCAGAAAAGACAAAACTTCAGGGAGCCAGAGATGAGCATAGTAGAACAGCAAGCAGGATCTGGAGCCAGAAGGAATGTCAGCCAAGCAAATCTTTAACAGGAACACAGGAGAGCATCTCTAGAGATGTGCCCAAGACAAAGGCAGAGATCATCTGGACTGGACGGCTTAAGTAGGCAGGACTGACAAGCAGGATCATCAACAGGTGAGTCACTGTGGAGAGATAGGAGCTGGCAATTAGCCGACAGCTGAGTGGCTAGCTTAGAGAAGGAAGGGCTGGGCCCAGCCCTGACACATACCCAGCCATACTCATTCATGCTCAATCATCCCATCCATACTCAGCCATCCACATTTATGGCTCTACCATGCTCAGCCATCCCCATCCACAGCTCATCCATCCCCATTCATGCTCATCCATGCCACATCAGTTCTCATCCATGCCACTACAGTGCCTCACAAAAGTGTAATTGGTAGTCAAATTAGATTTGAAATTTATGCCCCTAGAACACCTGATGGTGCTCCCTGCATGTTGGGCCTCTGTATGTGGCCTGGCTGTGGAAAAGTCTCCTAAAGTGTGGTATTATCATACTCAGGAGGAGTAGGAGAATCTATTTTGGGGTGTAATTTTTGGTATGCACATGCTATGTGTTAGAAATATTGTATAAATGGACAACTTTGTGTAAAAAAAAAATGCGTTTTCATTTTCTTTCCACATTTTCCAAAAACTTGTAGAAAAAAATGACATGTACAAAAGACACATTATGCCTCATATATTATAAGTTGGGGTGTTTTCTTTCCAAATTTGGGTCATTTTTGGGGCATTTCCATTGTCCCGGTTCTCCAGGGCCTTCAAAAGTGTAAGAGGTAGTCAAGAAATGATATGTGTAATGTATGCTCCAAGAACGCCTGAAGGTGCTCCCTCAATGCTGTGCCTCTGTATGTGGCCACGCCATGTAAACGTCTCACACATGTGGTATCGCCATACTCAGGAGGAGTAGCAGATTGTGTTTTGGGGTGTAATTTGTGGTTTGCATATGCTGTGTGTGAGAAATAACCTGCTAATATAACAAGTTTGTAAAAAAAAAATAAAAAAAATCTTGATTTTGCAAAGAATTGTGGGAAAAAAATTACAACTTCAAAAAACTCACCATGCCTCTTACTAAATACCTTGGAATGTCTACTTTCCAAAAAGGGGTAATTTGAGGGGTAATTATACTTTCCTGGCTCTCAATAATTGTCAGTACTTTAGGTGTGATCAATTTTCAGAGATTGACACCATAGCTTGTGGACTCTATAACTTTCACAAAGACCAAATAATATACACCAATTTGGGTTATTTTATCAAAGATATGTAGCAGTATAAATTTTGGCCAAAATTTATGAAGAAAAATTACTAATTTGCACAATTTTATAACAGAAACGAAGAAAAATGCTTTTTTTAAAAGAATTTTCAGTCTTTTTTCTTTTATAGCTCAAAAAATAAAAAACCCAGCAGTGATTAAATACCAGCAAAAGAAACCTCTATTTGTGTGAAAAAAGGACAAAACTGTATTTTGGGTAAAGTGTTGCATGACTGAGTAGTTGTCATAAAAAATGTGAGAGCACCGAAAGCTGAAAATTGGTCTGGCTCAGAAGGGGGTTTAAGTGCCCAGTGGGTAAGTGGTTAGAAATAAATATCCACCTCCTCGCTGTACTTTTAAATTTTACAATACAGCGGTAGGGAGAAGGTTGAAGTGCACCTATGCTCAGACTATGGACATTAAACTATTTACATATTCTTTTTTTTTTTAATTCTTTTTATTATAAGAATATACATTGAAATACAAAACAAAGCCTATTGGGCATACCCAGGCTTAAGTAAAAACACACACATTAAAAGAAAAACAACAAAAGGTAAGGTGGTTGGTAACCAAGGCTTAGGGAATAGGAAGCAAGGTATCTGGGGTGTGCCAAGTTAAAAGGGTCAGGTGTTACATTCCCTGTTCACAGTCCACATCTAAGTAGTAAACAGAAACAAAACAGAGTATCCTAAGAAGGGGTTGCAGAGGATCTCTGGACTCCGTCCAAATATCCCATAATTTGGAGAATTTTTTTTAACATCCCCTAGATTCATATGTAAATTTATACAGTGGGACTGCTTTATTGACTATACTTTTCCAACAATCTAAGGTGGGGGGGCTGGGTGGATTTCCATTTAAGGAGTATAGTCTTACGTGCATAAAACAATAGGAGGCCTATCAAAGTTCTCATAGATCAAGAGGTAACTAGTAGGTGAACGAGACCTAAAATGCAAACATCAATTGATAGTGGTATTGCAGTTGTGGTGACTGTGCGAATGCATCGGGAAACCGCTGTCCAGAATAATTTTATACCAGGACATTCCTAAAACACATGCAGGAAAGTGGCAAGCCCGGCCGTACAGCGCCAACATTGTGAAGAGTGTGAGGGATCTTCCGTAACCGTTGAGATGTGAGATATACTCTATGGAGAATCCTAAATTGGATTAATCTGTCTCTGGCTCATAGCTTAGCATTGGGTAGTCCCAAACATCCTCCCAGTCTTCTGAATCTAACTCTGGGACTTCCTCTCTCCATCGTGATAATAGTTTGTCAAGGCCATCATGGATGGAGGGTTGAATAGACTTGTATATTGTAGAGAGTGGTTTCCCAGACTATCCCCCCGTAGCATAGCTTCAGATCTGGACAGGGTTAAGGTTACGGGATGATTGCCAAATTGCGTCTGAAAGGCATGTCTCAACTGAAGGAACCTAAACAGGAATGAATTGGGGAGGGCGTATTTCTCTTTAAGGGAGTCGAATGTCTGGAATACACCCTCCTCACAAATTTGGCTAAGATATTTTATCCCTTTAGAAGCCCACACAGTGGGATCGAGAATCAAGAAAAATTGCTTCAGGGAAGGGTTATGCCATACAGGTGTATGTTGTGAGTAAGTAGATGAGGGCCCGAAATGTTGAAGATGCCATGCCTTAATGAGTTAGTTAGTTAGTGCGGTCATAGATTGGGTGAGAGGGAGCGATGCTAAACCACCTCTGTAAAGTATATTGCGTAGTACTTCATAAGAGCCGAGCAGTGCAGCCTCAAGCACCACGGCAGCGTTAGTCTCCTCAGCTAGCAACCAGTTGTGGGCCTGGGTGAGCAGAGCTGCAAGGTAATATTTAAATAAATTTGGACTTGCTAATCCACCCTCAGTCCATGGCCTTTGCAAGACCATCAGCCGAAACCTAGGCCTTTGAGTTCCCCAAAAGAACGAGGTCATTGCAGACTCAAATTGCCTAATGTATTTTTTAGGGATCCACACTGGGGCATGGCGGAGGATTTAGAGTATAGAACTATTTACATATTCTTAAAGCGGAAGTCCAGTGAAATTTTTTTTTTTAAAGTCAGCAGCTCCAAATACTGCAGCTGCTGACTTTTAAAATAAGGACACTTACCTGTCCAGGGCGCCCGCGATGTCGGCACCCGAGGCCAAATAGTCCCTCGGTCCTGCCGCCGCCATCTTCGGTAAGGGAATCAGTAAGTGGAGCCTTTCAGCTTCACAGCCTGGTTCCCTTCTGCGCATGCGCTAGTCTCGCTGCGCAATCCAGATGGTCCTTGCTGTCTCTGGGATCCGTGTGTTTCCCAGCAGACAGCGCGGGGGGGAAAGAGGTGTAGACTAGGGAGTCTATGCCCGGAAGTTGGTGCAAATACCTGTATTATACAGGTACCTGCACCCCCCTCCCCCCTAAAAGGTGCCAAATGTGACACCGGAGGGGGGGGAGGGTTCCGAAAAGCGGAGGTTCCATTTTTGTGTGAACCTCCCATTAATAAGCCATAGAAGAGCTTTAAAACGAGTCCCCATTCACCTCTCTAAGCAATTCATTCTAAAAATTACTTAAAGTGGATGTAAACCCTTTCCTATACCCAGTGAAGTGAACAGCCTCAGATGATACACAGAGATGAAACAAATCTCCCTACATAAGTTCTACGTGTATATCTGCTGTCTTTCCCTTTCTACATTCTTTAGAAAGTGCAGATTATATTAGAAATCCTTCTACCTCATTCAGCAGTGGGAGGGGAGTTTGGGCTTACGCTGTGTGAGAACTGATTGCCTATGTGGAGCAAAATATTACAGCGCACACATGACACACTGATTGCCTATGTGGAGAGGGGGTGTGTCGCTTTCCTCCAGAGGAACAAAGGAGCATGCAGAGCTGTAGTCTGAATAGACAAGCTCTCTGCTAATCTACTTCTAAGCTCCCACTTGACACAAATTTTCAGCTGCTGTTATCTCATGTGTCGGAGAACTTGTCAGAAGAGACTCTGCTGATAACAGAAAAATGGAGCAGCAGAAAGATACAACACTTAGAGCTTTGGAGAGAGATAAGTAAACACTACAGATATATGTGCCTAGGTCAAATTTCATGATTGGGGTTTACAACCACTTTAACTAGGGATGAGCTCAGTGTTTGTTCATAAAATAAGGTCGAACCGATTACTGAATAGTTAGGGAATTCAGCATAGATAAATCCAGCTGTCAATGGTTGCTAAGGAAGCAACAGGTGCTGGCACTCATTGTATACTTCCCAACCATTGACATCACCCAGCCCTTTAGCTTACATAGCTGGGGATCAGAGGGATTACATAACTGCCTAAATATGGCCACATATTGTGCATTTTGTGTGCATTATTGCATTATAGTTTAAAGAAAGGTGATGTTTAAAGCAAAAGCCTTGGAATAGGTCATTTGTATTGGAACTCTTCTAACGCTGTAATAGCTTGGAAATCGTGATATGGGGTTCAGTCAGGAACAATAAAACATTGTCGGGGAAGGCTGCAAGTTTGAATTCCCTACCTGCTACAGGGAACCCTTTAATATTGGAGTCCGCATTAAGACGTCTAAGAAAGTTCTCTAATATAAGTATAAAAATGAATGGAGATAACAGGCAGCCCTGACAGGTGCTGTTTTGTATTGTGAAATTGCCCATTCACTTTCACTCTGGCGTTGGTGTTAGATTACAGGGCTAGAATCCTTGCGGCTATGGTATTCTCAACCTATCAAGGTAAACTGCTTTCAAAAAGTTCCAGGCTACTCCACCAATGTCTTTTTAGATCCATTACTAAAAAATCTGTGTTCTAATTTTTAGAAGCCCAGTAATGTATATTCAGTATTATTATTATATTAAAGTATTATCCCTGACCACCTTGCCCAGGACAAATCCTATTTGTGCTGGCGCCAATCGGGGATGGCAGCAAGGAAAGCAATTTGTTTGGCAGAATGTTGTTGTATAGCTTGATATCTACACTATATTACCAAAAGTATTGAGACAGCTGCCTTTACACGCACATGAACTGTAGTGGCATCCCAGTCTTAGTCCATAGGGTTCAATATTGAGTTTTTTGCAGCTATAACAGCTTCAACTCTTCTGGGAAGGCTGTCCACAAGGTTTAGGAGTGTGTCTATGGGAATGTTTAACCATTCTTCCAGAAGCGCATTTGTGAGGTCAGGCACTGATGTTAGAGCAGAGACTGCGAGACAGGTCTTCCAGTGCATTCCAAAATGTTCTATTGGGTTGAGGCGAGGACTATGTGCAGGCCAGTCAAGTTCCTCCACCCGAAACTTGCTCATCCATGTCTTTATGGACCTTGCTTTGTGCACTGGTCCAAATCATTTGGTGGAGGGGGGATTGGTTCTCAGGTGTTGGCCTTGGCCCCTTAGTTCCAGTGAAGGCAACTCTAATGCCCCGTACACACGGTCGGATTTTCCGATGGAAAATGTCCAATCGGAGCGTGTTGTCGGACATTCCGACCGTGTGTGGGCTCCATCGGACATTTTCCATCGGATTTTCCGACACACAAAGTTTGAGAGCAGGCTATAAAATTTTCCGACAACAAAATCCGATTGCGTCAATTCCGACCGTGTGTGGCCTGTTCCGACGCACAAAGTGCCACGCATGCTCAGAAGAAATTCCGACACGGAACAGCTCGGTCTGGTAAAATTAGCGTTCGCAATGGATACAGCACTTTCGTCAAGCTGCAATGTTAAAAATGGTTTAATACAGCGCACTCTCTTCTATCTTTATAATGTGACAAGAATTAAGTAGTTTTGCTGCTCATATTCACACACACTTCTCACAAACTTATTTCTTTACTATTTATCGGGATTCCCTCAATATATTTTGATTTGTCACATCTGACAACATTATTTTGGTGTTGTTTTTTTTGTTTTTTTTTTGTTTTTAAGGCCGATTTTTTTTTTTTTTGGTTTGTATTTTTTTCAAGGCTTATTTTTTTGGGGGGGGATTTTTATTTGTACTCCAGAAAATTTTTGTGTGTGTTTTTTGTGTCAAGTTACCACAACACCATTGATATGTTGTTCTATTTAATCTGTAGGAGATTGTTTGGTGTTGTTGTCCCTTGTTAATTTCACATTTTATGTTAGAAATGTACCTGAATCGTCACCAACAAACTGTCCTTTTTGGATGAAAACACACAGGAGAGTATAATTTTCCAAAATAAAACTTTTATGAAGGGCTCACAACTAAACAAAGAGGGAGGCAACGCTGGAGAAACTGCAGAAATTGGCGAAGCCTTGGACCCCCAGGGCAGACATCAATTATTTTCAAGCAAAATTGGTGGCCTGAGAAGTCCTTATCTAAGGGAGTGCAGTCTGGTCCAGAAGTCCCAGAGATCCAGAAAGCAGCAGATGACATCTGTGTCCCCAGGCTGTGGTCATACGAGAGACTGCAGCTTTTGTCAGACCAGACTGAACCCAGGGTCATCACTCTCTGGTCTTCCTTCCACGCTTCCTTCCACGCGGTGGCTCTGGTGGTGGAGTTGTGGCAGCAGGAGGAGGAGGAGGAGGATTGTCCAACTCAATCACATCGGTCTTGGGTGTTAGTTCCCCACTCACCCCCTTAGTTAGGACTTTATAAATAAGTTGCTCACACAGGAGGCGTTGACCCTCCTGCATGCCCTGCAGTTTGGTGGCAGCCATGCAGGCAAAGGCCTCTTCAGGAGGGGGTAAGGCTCGGAGGAACACCGAAGCCTCCTGAATTAGCCTGAGCGCTGAATCCTGCATGGGAGTCGCCTTCCTCGCTCTTTTATATGGAAGGCGGAGTGAAGGAACCTGCGATTCAGTCAGGCTGCGACTGGTCCCAGGCTTCTCTTGGCTGACACTTATCCCTGCCTCCTCCTGGCTGCCACTAATCCCAGCCTCCTCCTGACTGCCACATTCCACAACCTCATCCTGGCTGAGGTCTTCCTGTGTATAAAAAAGGGACATAGTTTTAGTTTTTTAATCATCAATCACACACAATTGTCACCTCCTGACTGTTGCAAATTGAATGTTAACAAATATAACAGACTATCATTCTGAGCCCAGCATTTTTCATTCTTGTCCCAATTTTGGGTCCCCACTACAGTCTATTGATATGTAAAACACTTTTTTCAATCAGCAATTAGTGATCAATAATAACATCTAGTAAACATAATTTATTTATTTAGATAGATAATATGGGAATACAAAAGGCGCTGCCCTCTGTGTTAGTTAGTTGTGGGTTCAGATGCCATAAACTACAAGCTAAGTTCAGATGACTACGACATATAGGAACTCCATCACTAGCTGCCGTAATGCGGTCTAGAACAAAGAAGACCATATATCTGGAGAGGACCAGAAAATAAAAACACCAGTGATTTAGAAAGTATTAAATACTGCTTGATTAAATATTAGAATTATGTCCCCCCAGTAAGAAAATTGTGTCTGCCATGTAAAAAATATGGTAACTAAGTGAAGAAATAATTCTATAAACGATGCAATTGGTTAAATTGAAATTAACCCCAAAGTTCAAAAGTTTTGGGACAAAATGGCGCCAGAGAAAAAAATACTTATTTAGTGAAAAACATAAGTGAATAAAAGTGTCAGTGCAATAACCGTGTTACTACTCCCGTGTTTTATACAAAAAATTAGATTGGGTTATAATTAACCCCAAAGTTCAAAAATATTGAGACAATATGGCGCCTGCTAGACGTGAAATTTCCTCTTGTGTGAAAAGCTTATATAAAATAAAGTGCAAATAAATCACTCCCTGAGCATTAAATACAATGAATATTCAAAAATATCATGCATAAAAGATTATTTCCAGTCTCTCGTATTTTATAGCAGGTGATAATTAACTTCTAAAAGTTTATATATATATATAATCCATGTAAAAGAGTATTTTTAACCAGATGGAAAAACAGAGTTCAATGTATATACTGATTATTTCACCCTTGAGGGCATACACCAGTGACTTCTGTGCGTTTTATTCAGATGGTGACTTGAAGTGCTCGCCCCCCAGTGCTCCCCCACTCACCAGAAATAATCACCCCTGCAGGGGTACCGAGCGACAGAGTGGGTGCCTTAGGGCGGTTGATGCTCACTCCAATTCTGCTGCCGTTCCTCTGATTTATGCGATCCTTACGACTATTCCAGGGAAAGCTATGTGCTCCAAAATGACCATGCTACTCCATCGTATACCGCCTTTGTCTGTTAAACTCTTCAAAGATCCAGAGAAAAGAGAAAGACAAGGGGGGCTTCCTTTGTGAAGTATGTCAAGTTTTTTTATTGCACATAAGCCAAAAAGTCCACAATAACAAGCCACAAAGAAAGATTAAAATATAAACAGGCACCGCTGTATGCAGGGATGGGACCAGCAGCGAGCTGTGAGCGTGCGTCCCACCTTGCGTTCCAGCCTGCACTTCCGGGTATGACGTGTGAGCGTGACTCCGCCTTACGCGTTTCGTCATAGGACGTTTTCAAAGACGGTGTCGATGCCTACGCTTCACACAATAATATAGTCATACGGCCCACAGCACCCCTCCCCTTATTATGGTAATGTCGCTCGGGGGGTGGGGATGTGGTAAGACCGCTAGACTGCAACAGTGTTATACATACAGCCTAGGCGAAACTAAGCACTTTCCAATCGTATTACAATCTGTTCACTGCTGTTCATGCTCCAATTACTCACTGATGTTATGACCCCTTAACTGAGATCTATTGCACTCAGAGCAGTTATGTTTGGGTTAATAGTTGTATGGTCAAATTGAAAGTAAATTCTCCTAATATATTATGTGTAATGGAAACAGATAGCAGTAAATGGAAACAGACAGCAATAAATTAATATTGCATAAAATACGATTAAATATAAGTAAATATTAAATACTTATATAGATAAGCTATAATTGTGCTAAAAAAAAACAATCAAAAAAATCAAAATTATGAATATAAAAAATAAATAAAAATAAGAATAGGATCCCCAACATTGTTAAAATTAAATGTCAAAAATATATGTAGGAGTATAAAAACATTAAAAACAATAAAAACATGTTATATAGACCTATATGAAAAGTGTATTTGGATTAATAAAAATGCATATTTTTTTTGGATTAAAAAATGCATATATTTTTTTGGATTAATAAAATGCATATATTTTCCAGGTATCAAGCATAGGGTAAGGAGGTAGTAATTAAGTGTTTGGGGGTAGGCTGGATTCTTAATACAAAAATATTATTGCTGTTATGTATGCTTATTCAGAAAAAAGTAAAGGCACATTTAGTGTAAGTGGCAGAACCTTACTGCAAGATATGAGTCGACCAATTATGTGCCGCATCATCATGCCTTGTGGGTCTGTGCATTAATATATCAAGAAGGTAGGTATATATCCTACTGGGAGGTCAAAAATTACCCTACCACTGTGCCGAACCTGATTTAAACAGCTATTACGGGTGATAAATAGAATATAGGGAAATGTGGAATGAGGATTGGGAGGACCCCACATAGCCAGGGAGGTAAGGGAGTCAGGAGAGCTATAAGCTTGCGGCTAACGGTCAGCCCCTAATTTGATGCCTCTATAGTGGGACAGATATCCACTTCCTAAATGTTAAACCCAAAAGGGGAAGCAAACGTTGATTGAAAAACCCGTTATCACTATATATATAGCTAGATTAAACCCCTCCGTTTTATCTTGTAGTTATCTAGGGGTTAGCTATATAGCAATTCAAGTCTATGTCCAAGTTGAGCCCTTTGGGGGCAAGGGAACCCAGTCAGTAAATCCAACTCGTTTCATTTCTAGAGATTGAGGTTTCTCTATTACCTCCATGCCAGTGTTCCTGCACTGAGTCAATCCCATAGAAGGTAAGTACACTTGGATCCCTATGGTGAACCTCGTCGAAATGTCTGGATAGACTATGATTGGGGAACCCCTTTCTGATATTTTTAATATGTTCCCGGATCCGGACAAAGAGCGGACGTGTGGTTCTTCCCACATATTGGAGGTGACAGGGACATTCCACAACATACGTGACATGTGTGCTTCGACAGGTGATCGGTTGGTTGATTCTGTATTCTTTATGATCAGTGCATGATTTAAATGTATTCTTCCTTCTTGGTTGTCTTTTAGCTACCTTACACGGGAGGCATCTCTGACACCTAAAAAATCCTTTCAGTTCAGGACATATTTTGATGGACTTGGGGATCAATAACATTTTTCACTAAATGGTCCCTAAGATTGGGTGCCTTTCTGTATATAAATTTAGGTTTGGCCGGCAGAAGTTTTGATAGGGTAAGATCTTCCTTGAGTATAGGCCAGTACTTTTTTATTATTTTTTCAAAATCTCTAAACTGGCTATTAAACCCTGTGATAAATGCTACATCCGGCACCTTCTCAGCTTTTTTGTTCTTGTTGAGAAGCAGGGAGGTTCTATCTAGCTTCATAATGTCTGCTTTTAATTTTAAAAGTCTCTCCTTATCATATCCTTTTTCCTGGAATTTTTCAATTAGGATGTCGGCCTGTTTATTAAAATCCTCAGCTATATCACAGTTGCGTCGTATACATAATAGCTGTCCTTTGGGAACGTTGGTTTTCCATCTTGGGTGGTGACAGCTGGAAGTGGGGATGTACCCGTTTCGATCTGTCGGTTTGAAGAAAGTACGAGTAGATAGCTTGTCTGCTGTTTTAAAAATTTCTAGATCCAAGTAGTCGATTTTCTCATAACTCCACTTCCCGGTAAACGTAATACCATATTTATTGTTGTTTAAGTTCTCAAGGAATTTTGTGAGGCTATCTGGTGTTCCGTTCCATAAAATTATCAAGTCATCTATGTACCTTTTATACATCTTAATCTGAGGTATGTTTTTACTGTAGATGTATTTTTCTTCCCACAGGTCCATGAATAAATTAGCTACGCTAGGAGCATAGCGTGCTCCCATTGCGACTCCCTTCGTTTGTACATAATATTTTTTATCGTGCCAAAAATAGTTGCATTCCATGGCCATTTTTAGACCCTCACACCCGTAAGCCGTCCTTCTGTTCAATACTGGTGTAAAGAGAGTTGACATCTACTGCCACCAACAACCATTGTTCTACTCCCTTAATCTCTTGCAGTTCTTGAATTAATTGTCCAGGTACTCTCCTAACCTAGAGAAGATAGAGTTGGTCCCACTGATTATGGGCCTCCCTGGTGGTTTTTCCAACCTTTTATGGATTTTTGGTGTATGGTATATCACAGGTGTTTTGGTTGAATTGGATATTAAATATTCTGCCTCTCTGCAGTTTAAAAATTAGATAGCTAATTTATTCATGGACCTGTGGGAAGAAAAATACATCTACAGTAAAAACATACCTCAGATTAAGATGTATAAAAGGTACATAGATGACTTGATCATTTTATGGAACGGAACACCAGATAGCCTCACAAAATTCCTTGAGAACTTAAACAACAATAAATATGGTATTACGTTTACCGGGAAGTGGAGTTATGAGAAAATCGACTACTTAGATCTAGAAATTTTTAAAACAGGAGACAAGCTATCTACTCGTACTTTTTTTAAACCGACAGATCGAAACGGGTACATCCCCACTTCCAGCTGTCACCACCCAAGATGGAAAACCAACGTTCCCAAAGGACAGCTATTACGTATACGACGCAACTGTGATATAGCTGAGGATTTTAATAAACAGGCCGACATCCTAATTGAAAAATTCCAGGAAAAAGGATATGATAAGGAGAGACTTTTAAAATTAAAAGCAGACATTATGAAGCTAGATAGAACCTCCCTGCTTCTCAACAAGAACAAAAAAGCTGAGAAGGTGCCGGATGTAGCATTTATCACAGGGTTTAATAGCCAGTTTAGAGATTTTGAAAAAATAATAAAAAAGTACTGGCCTATACTCAAAAAAGATCTTACCCTATCAAAACTTCTGCCGGCCAAACCTAAATTTATATACAGAAAGGCACCCAATCTTAGGGACCATTTAGTGAAAAATGTTATTGATCCCCCTAAGTCCATCAAAATATGTCCTGAACTGAAAGGATTTTTTAGGTGTCAGAGATGCCTACCGTGTAAGGTAGCTAAAAGACAACCAAGAAGGAAGAATACATTTAAATCATGCACTGATCATAAAGAATACAGAATCAACCAACTGATCACCTGTCGAAGCACACATGTCACGTATGTTGTGGAATGTCCCTGTCACCTCCAATATGTGGGAAGAACCACACGTCCGCTCTTTGTCCGGATCCGGGAACATATTAAAAATATCAGAAAGGGGTTCCCCAATCATAGTCTATCCAGACATTTCGACGAGGTTCACCATAGGGATCCAAGTGTACTTACCTTCTATGGGATTGACTCAGTGCAGGAACACTGGCGTGGAGGTAATAGAGAAACCTCAATCTCTAGAAATGAAATGAGTTGGATTTACCGACTGGGTTCCCTTGCCCCCAAAGGGCTCAACTTGGACATAGACTTGAATTGCTATATAGCTAACCCCTAGATAACTACAAGATAAAACGGAGGGGTTTAATCTAGCTATATATATAGTGATAACGGGTTTTTCAATCAACGTTTGCTTCCCCTTTTGGGTTTAACATTTAGGAAGTGGATATCTGTCCCACTATAGAGGCATCAAATTAGGGGCTGACCGTTAGCCCCAAGCTTATAGCTCTCCTGACTCCCTTACCTCCCTGGCTATGTGGGGTCCTCCCAATCCTCATTCCACATTTCCCTATATTCTATTTATCACCCGTAATAGCTGTTTAAATCAGGTTCGGCACAGTAGTAGGGTAATTTTTGACCCCAGTAGGATATATACCTACCTTCCTGATATATTAATGCACAGACCCACAAGGCATGATGATGCGGCACATAATTGGTCGACTCATATCTTGCAGTAAGGTTCTGCCACTTACACTAAATGTGCCTTTACTTTTTTCTGAATAAGCATACATAACATCAATAATATTTTTGTATTAAGAATCCAGCCTACCCCCGAACACTTAATTACTACCTCCTTACCCTATGCTTGATACCTGGAAAATATATGCATTTTATTAATCCAAAAAAAATATGCATTTTTTAATCCAAAAAAAATATGCATTTTTATTAATCCAAATACACTTTTCATATAGGTCTATATAACATGTTTTTATTGTTTTTAATGTTTTTATACTCCTACATATATTTTTGACATTTAATTTTAACAATGTTGGGGATCCTATTCTTATTTTTATTTATTTTTTATATTTATAATTTTGATTTTTTTGATTGTTATTTTTAGCACAATTATAGCTTATCTATATAAGTATTTAATATTTACTTATATTTAATCGTATTTTATGCAATATTAATGTATTGCTGTCTGTTTCCATTTACTGCTATCTGTTTCCATTACACATAATATATTAGGAGAATTTACTTTCTATTTGACCATACAACTATTAACCCAAACATAACTGCTCTGAGTGCAATAGATCTCAGTTAAGGGGTCATAACATCAGTGAGTAATTGGAGCATGAACAGCAGTGAACAGATTGTAATACGATTGGAAAGTGCTTAGTTTCGCCTAGGCTGTACGTATAACACTGTTGCAGTCTAGCGGTCTTACCACATCCCCACCCCCCCGAGCGACATTACCATAATAAGGGGAGGGGTGCTGTGGGCCGTATGACTATATTATTGTGTGAAGCGTAGGCGTCGACACCGTCTTTGAAAACATCCTATGACGAAACGCGTAAGCCGGAGTCACGCTCACACGTCATACCCGGAAGTGCAGGCTGGAACGCAAGGTGGGACGCACGCTCACAGCTCGCTGCTGGTCCCATCCCTGCATACAGCGGTGCCTGTTTATATTTTAATCTTTCTTTGTGGCTTGTTATTGTGGACTTTTTGGCTTATGTGCAATAAAAAAACTTGACATACTTCACGAAGGAAGCCCCCCTTGTGTTTCTCTTTTCTCTGGATCTTTGGAGAGTTTAACAGACAAAGGCGGTATACGATGGAGTAGCATGGTCATTTTGGAGCACATAGCTTTCCCTGGAATAGTCGTAAGGATCGCATAAATCAGAGGAACGGCAGCAGAATTGGAGTGAGCATCAACCGCCCTAAGGCACCCACTCTGTCACTCGGTACCCCTGCAGGGGTGATTATTTCTGGTGAGTGGGGGAGCACTGGGGGGCGAGCACTTCAAGTCACCATCTGAATAAAACGCACAGAAGTCACTGGTGTATGCCCTCAAGGGTGAAATAATCAGTATATACATTGAACTCTGTTTTTCCATCTGGTTAAAAATACTCTTTTACATGGATTATATATATATAAACTTTTAGAAGTTAATTATCACCTGCTATAAAATACGAGAGACTGGAAATAATCTTTTATGCATGATATTTTTGAATATTTATTGTATTTAATGCTCAGGGAGCGATTTATTTGCACTTTATTTTATATAAGCTTTTCACACAAGAGGAAATTTCACGTCTAGCAGGCGCCATATTGTCTCAATATTTTTGAACTTTGGGGTTAATTATAACCCAATCTAATTTTTTGTATATAACACAGGAGTAGTAACATGGTTATTGCACTGACACTTTTATTCACTTATGTTTTTTCACTAAATAAGTATTTTTTTCTCTGGCGCCATTTTGTCCCAAAACTTTTGAACTATGGGGTTAATTTCAATTTAACCAATTGCATCGTTTATAGAATTATTTTTTCACTTAGTTACCATATTTTTTACATGGCAGACACAATTTTCTCACTGGGGGGACATAATTCTAATATTTAATCAAGCAGTATTTAATACTTTCTAAATCACTGGTGTTTTTATTTTCTGGTCCTCTCCAGATATATGGTCTTCTTTGTTCTAGACCGCATTACGGCAGCTAGTGATGGAGTTCCTATATGTCGTAGTCATCTGAACTTAGCTTGTAGTTTATGACATCTGAACCCACAACTAACTAACACAGAGGGCAGCGCCTTTTGTATTCCCATATTATCTATCTATTTATGCAATTAGACCCCTAGGGGTACTAATTAGGGATAGGCAGCAGCTCTTATACTGTCCTAAGCGCAGATTTATCTATTTATAATTTATTTATTGACCAGAAATCTGTAGAAGAATGCTATACCTGACTCCAGCTGGGCTCCTCCACTTCTTCCTGGCTGGATGGCCCAGGTTGGACATCGGAAGCCTCAGCTGGGGTGGAAGGAAGAGTGGAAGGAAGAATGGAGAGGGATTCCCTGACTTCAGTGTGGTCTGACAGAAATCGCAGTCTCTCATAGTACCAGAGCCTGGGGACATAAACGTCATCTGCTGCAGCTCCGGACCTCTGGGAATCTGTGACCTTCTTGCGCTCCCTAAGATAAGTGCTCCTCAGGCCACCAATTTTGGTTTTTAAATAGGGGATGGTTGCTGTGGGGACCACCGGCTTCACCAACTCCAGCAGTTTCTCCAGCGCTGCCTGCCTCTTTTGTTTATTGTTATAATGGGGATGTCTCACCTGCCACAGACAGGGCAGCTTCCTGTATTT
The DNA here is from genome assembly GCF_042186555.1 of Aquarana catesbeiana. NCBI lineage: Eukaryota > Metazoa > Chordata > Amphibia > Anura > Ranidae > Aquarana > Aquarana catesbeiana. Next base: position 266,007,673 of record NC_133331.1, read on the forward strand.
GTCTATGAACAGGGGGAGGAAATTGTGGTCATTGAAGCCATCCATTTTCTCTGCAAGACACAACACAAGACAAACCCTAATGTCAGGCCAAACTCCCCTAATCTGGTTACAATATAGGCTTCCATTTCGAAGCAGTATAGGCCCAAGTTTAGATTTTACCTTCGTTATCACGATCGGCGCTTTCGATGCTCCTTCCTCCGCTCACAGATCGTACGTAATATGCACGCGTGTTACGCTTTATACACACTGCGCATGCGTGTAACTCCGCCCGCCCCTGACGTTCTTTCTAGTCTATTCCCCGGCCCCTTTTGGTTCTGCGCAGTGGGGGAGACGCCTGTAAAACTCCGTCTGGGCGATGACTCCACCATCGGACATCCGGCCATTCTTCCCCACGTCCACATACAAGAAGTCGTAATTAGCCGACACCACCACCAACATCACAATACTATTGAACCCCTTGTAATTATAATAGTACGACCCCGAGTTGGGTGGTGGGACGATGTGGACGTGTTTCCCAACAATTGCCCCTCTGCAGTTAGGAAAGTCCCACCGCTGGGCAAAGTGAGAGGCCACAGTCTGCCATTCCTGTGGCGTGAAAGGAAACTGTTGAGGAAAACAAAAATAAATTACTATTTTTTCACATAAACATGGCAAGCAGATTAGACACAAACATTCTTGGCCAACATCCAGATAGCATTTATTAAGGGGAATTTAACAACACCAAAGTATAAGGTACACCTATCATATTCCCCTCCCCCCCTCATGGGCCATTTCTAACATTATGGGGGGGGGGGATCTTGGACAGGTAACCCTCTCCACTTCATTGAGAGATGAATGCCTAAATAATGGGTATTACTTGGAACAGCCCCTCCTTAGTTACACTATTGGCAGCCCACTGGACAGGTAAGAAGTGTCATAATACAAAGATATAAATACACACTGTACACATTTGAGCACATTTGGACATTCTGCTATTACCTGTCAAGATAATAATAGGATACAAAAACTTTAAACAGTACCATTGGAAAGTATACAGGCAGGCCCTTGCACTACATGCTTTGGGGAATTCATCCATAAACCTGACCACAAAAGAGATGGGTATAGTGTGTATGGGTTTGGCAAAGTCAGCAGATAGATGATTGAGGATAGATAGAGAATTGGTATCAGCTGACTTAGCAGTTGGGGGAGGGAGGGTTAATAAAAATGATTTGGGGACACCACAAAAAAAAGCCTCTGGCACTCTGCCTGAATTTAAAGCACAAATCACATTTCTAAACATTTTAGGGGGTGTTTGGGGTAAAGCACTACTATGGAGCTGATAAAATACATTGTTAAGTGACTACATGAGGTGAATATAGGGGCAGGAGAACATGCTGGGGAGGTTATTGAAGGCCAATCTGTAAGAAGGACTAAAAAATTAATTACATAAAAATCCAGCATGCATGAGGACAAAGGGGACATTCACAGCATATTCTAATCATGGTAATTAGGGAATGAGGAAAGAAATACAAGATATTAGCAAACATTCAATACAATAAAATGTGATATTAAAGGATAAAAATCTTACCTTCATATACTCCTTCTGCAGGACCTGGATGATGGCAGAACAGGTCTCTGGGATAATGATCCCCAGAGCCTGGGGGGAGATGCCTGTCGAGAACTTGAGGTCCTGCAGGCTTCTCCCTGTCGCCAAGTACCGCAGGGTAGCAACGAGCCTCTGCTCTGGAGTGATGGCTTGCCTCATGCAGGTATCCTGCCTGCTAATATAAGGGGTCAGCGAAGCCAACAAACAGTGAAATACGGGGTCCGTCATCCTGAGAAAGTTCCTGAAATCATCAGGATTATTCTCACGGATCTCACGGAGCAAAGGCATATGAGAGAACTGGTCACGCTGAAGCAACCAAATCTTGGTCCATGAACTCCTCCCCACCCTGTTCATGGACTGGACTTGTATCAAGGTGAGGACCCCAACACCAAGCCCCCGCACAGCACGAACTCTACGAGGAGTACGTATACGCAACATGGCTAGAAAACGGTCGGCTGCTCAGAACGAAGTAACAGAACAGCAAGGCCTGTGAAGAGCGACCTGAAAAACAGTAACAAACGAACAAGAACACAATGACTACTTAAAGTCACGCGGAACTTGCTTGCATGCACTGAAGAGCAGATACAAACCCACAAGCTCAAACTGAACCGCAGAAAACGATCTGAAAACCACGAGTCTGAAAAAGCGCAAATCGTCTCTCACCAAACTTTTACTAACACGAGATTAGCAAAAAGAGCCCAAAGGGTACCGCGCTTGGTTCTGAACTGGCATTTTCTAGTCTCGTCGTACGTGGTTGACGTCACCGCGTTGTTGGCGATCGGAAATTCCGACAACTTTGTGCGACCGTGTGTACGCAAAACAAGTTTTAGCCAACATCTGTCGGAAAAAATCCTAGGATTTTGTTGTCGGAATGTCCGAACAAAGTCCGACCGTGTGGACGGGGCATTAAGGTGTCAGCATACCAAGACATTTTGGACAATTTCATACTCCCAAATTTGTGGGAACAGTTTGGGGATGGCCCCTTTCTGTTCCAGGATGACTGCCTACCAGTGCACAAAGCAAGGTCCATAAAGACATGGAAGAGCGAGTTTGGGATGGAGAAACTTGACTGGCCTGAGTCCTTGACCTCAACCCGATAGAACACATTCGGGATGAATTAGTGTAAACTGTGAGCCTGGCCTTCTCGTCCACATCAGTGCCTGACCTCACAAATGTGCTTCTGGAATTATGGTCATACATTCCCATAGACACACTCCTAAACCTTGTGGACAGCCTTCCCAGAAGAGTTAAAGCTGTTATAGCTGCAAAGGGTGGGCCAACTCAATATTGAACCCTATGGACTAAGACTGGGATGCCATTAAAGTTCATGTGTGTGTAAAAGCAGATGTCCCAATACTTTTGGTAATATAGTGTATGCTGAGGAGCTACATGGGTCTATAATTGAAGACATCTAATTGTTTTTAATTTGGCGGGGTCTTTTTAAAATGCTGCATCTCTTGTGCTCAAATTTTCTCTGTCACTTTGCTACTTTAGGGCAAAGTTAAAGAGTAACTTTCCTGACAGACTCCATGGCAGCATACGTATGGGTTAATCCCGCCTCTCATACCTCATAGGACCCCACTCCCATAAATCTTTGCCTCTAGCCAGAGACCGTGTTCCTTTTTTGTCCTCCTCCTAGGACCAAGGTGTATCTTATCTGCTGGTCTCCATAGACCTGAAAGACGCCTACTTTCATGTACCGATTGCAAGAGACTTCCAGAAGCATCTTCGTTTTGCATTAGATCAGAGGCATCTCCAATTTACATGTCTCCCATTTGGGCTTACAACATCGCCTCGAGTGTTTTTGAAGCTCTTACTGGCTGTCGTGGCATTGATCAGAGTCAAGGGTATCCGATTACACCACTATCTAGACGACCTACTCCTGCTTTCGCAGGACAGAGAACAACTGTTGTCACACCGAGATCAGGTCATTTCTACCCTGACAGAGTTCGGTTGGCTGTTGAACAGGGAGAAAAGGCATCTAGATCCGACACAGTCTCTGATATTCCTCGGAGCCCAGTTCAACACGATGAAGAGCACCATCTCTCTGCCTCTGGAGAAAATTCCTTTGATTCGGGACAGAATTCATCTTGCAATGTCATCACCCCTACTCAGAGCTTCTCAGTGTCTCAGGATAATCGGCACCATGGGGGCAACAGCCCCCATGGTGAAATGGGCACAATGGAGGATGCGCCCCTTTCAGAAGGGTTTTCTCCAACAGTGGGATCCGGGATCTCGAGACCATCTTGTCCGCCGGATAACCCTGTCCATGCGGGAGAGTCTCCCCTGGTGGCTGCAGTGGAAGAATCTCCTCAATTGCCATTCCATAGCACCCGTTTCCTGGATCAGGGTGACAACGGATGCCAGCAGCAGAGGCTGGGGCGCTCTCTGTCTGACGGAGGTAGCCCAAGGCAAGTGGGATTTCCCATCCCGAGGTGTAGTTTCGAATGTTCTGGAGCTTCAAGCTCCCTTCTGTGCGCTACGAGCCTTTCTCCACTTAACATCAGGAGCCTCAGTCCTCCTAAGGCTAGACAACACGACAGCGGTGTCTTATATCAAGAGACAAGGGGGCACACGCAGTCTCTCCTTACTGAAGGAAGTGAGTCCAATCATGTCCTGGGCTCAGACGAACCTGACAAATCTGACGGCTGTCTATCTTCCCGGAGTTCAAAATGTCCAGGCAGACTTTCTCTCAAGGTTTGTCCTGGACAACAACGAGTGGTCTCTCCACACAGAAGTTTTCATTTGGATTCTGTCTCTGGGAGTGACACCGGAGGTGGACCTGTTTGCATCCCCTTGCAACCACAAAATAGAAAAATACTACACGAGATGTCGTTGTCCCCAGGCCTTCGGAGTGGATGCCCTGACGGACAAGTGGAGATTCCACAGGGCTTATGCCTTTCCACCAGTTCCGGTCATTCTACGTTTTCTATCGAGGCTCAGGTGGGAAGAGGTCGAAATAGTGGCAGTTGTTCCATATTGGGCCAACAGACCGTGGTTCCCCCTCTTATTACAACTCAGCTACCGGAATCCAATTCCTCTCCCATCCAGACCAGATCTGCTATTGCAGGGGAAATCTCTTCACCCATGCCAATCCCAGCTCCATCTGATGGCTTGGTTCTTGAGAGGGGAAGGTTGGAAGCCCTAGGATGTCCAAGTGCAGCTATTACAACTCTACTGAATGCCAGAAGACCAGGTACCAATAGAGTTTATCAAAGAATTTGGTCAAAGTTTGCAGATTATGTTTCCACCACTGACGGTTCCTGTGTTGAACCAAGGATACAGGATATTCTGGGTTTCTTACAAACAGGCCTGGATCTATCCTTATCAGTAAGTTCTCTACGGGTTCAGGTTTCTGCAATCTCTGCCTTCACAGGTATATCCTGGGCCAGACACCCCCTTACGAGGCAGTTCTTCAGAGGAACAATAAGGATCAGGCCTCAAAGAAAACCGAGGTTTTTCAAGTGGGATCTTCCTCTTGTCCTGGATTTCTTTTCAGAAAAAGAAATACAACTTGTGGATCAGGCAGCTATTAAAGATCTCTCTCTCAAAGCTGTATTCCTAGTGGCCATAACATCGGCCAAGAGGGTCTCCGAGATCAGTTCTCTAGGATGTAAAGAACCATTCCTTACTTTCTTCCCTGACCGGGTGGTCTTGATTCATATGCTAGGATCAAATCCTAAGGTAACATCTGTATTCCATGAGAATCAAGAGATTGTTCTTCCAATTTTTCGGACAACTGAGGACTCTAGTATTCATCCTTTGGATGTGGGAGAAGTTTTAAGGCAATACCTTGAAGCCACTGCCGCTTTTCGAAAATCCGATTATCTGTTCATTTATTTCCAGGGAAAGAACAAGGGTTTGCGTGCTTCCTCCAGAATCATTGCAGCTTGGATCGTTCAGGCTATACAAGGGGCTTATACAGCTAAGGGTTTGGCTCCTCCAGAAGCGGTGACCGCTCATTCTACCAGGAGCGTTTCTACATCATGGGCAGCTTCCCGTCATGTATCCCCGGAAGTAATCTGCAAGACGGCCTCTTGGTCGTCGATCAACACATTTATGACGCACTATTGCGTAGAACCGGCTTCTTTGTCTTCGGTAATTTTGGTTTGCATGTCTTGTCTGTTGACGGTGCCAAATAAACCTTTTTTCTTTAAACCAGCAATTCCCCACCCGGGTGTGTATGGCTCGTCATTTCCCATATGTATGCTGCCATGGAGTCTGTCAGGAAAACGGAAAATTTATATCAAATACTTACCGTAATTTTCCTTTCCTGATGGACTCCATGGCAGCAGGAGTTCCCTCCCATTTGCTGGAGTAGGCTAAGTTACGGAACACGGTCTCTGGCTAGAAGCAAAGATTTATGGGAGTGGGGTCCTATGAGGTATGAGAGGCGGGATTAACCCATACGTATGCTGCCATGGAGTCCATCAGGAAAGGAAAATTACGGTAAGTATTTGATATAAATTTTCCGTTTTAAACCCAACCCCTCTCCCCCTAATTCACTTAAAGTAGTTGTAAACTCTCACATATACTCAGTGCAGTGACTTGCCTCAGGTGATACACAGAGATTAAACAAATCCTCCTACATAAGTTGTAGCAGTTTATCTACAGCTGTCCCCTAAATCCATTCAAAGTGTAGAAATTACATAGGATCTCTCAGCTCTGAAAAACAGGGGGTGGAGTGCTAAGGTTAAATCAGTAAGGAGAGCTCTGAAAGCTCATTGGAGGAAAGGGACACACCGCCCTTCACACAGCACACAGGAACAGAGCTGAAGCTTGCAATCACCTCCCCATCAACATTTTTTCTTGGTGTCAGAAAAACACATGTAGCACTGACCCCCGAAGAAGCTGCTGAAATATTTCGGGTTGTTACCGTCACCCCTTTACCTGTAGTTTCACCACATCAGGAACCTAGAGTCCATGTTGAGCTTTGTATCCAACAATGTATGCACCAGTCACTTTAGTATTTTTCCAATGCTTTAATGAAAGAACTTGAAAGAAGTAGTAGTGAAGAGGTAGAAAGGGAGTTGCAGGAAAATTCAAATACCTTTTTTCGGATCATTGAAGGATTGCAGATCTTAGAGACGATTATACCTTCAGTCCAAAGATCTTTTGCCCACCCGGATAGGTCTCTCTCACTGACCTAGCAGCCAGAATGGCGCACGAACAAAAACTCTCTGCCACAGATTTTAAAGGAACAAAATTGTTGTACAATCCTCTGCCACAGGATGTAGTATTAGATGAACAGTCCTCTGCCACAGGACGTAATGGTTATAGATGAACAGCGACACAGTACCAGAACCTTTAAGCCGACCCGGCAGTACTGTGCGGTAAGTTAGGTTAGGATGCATCCTCCAATTGAGTCAACAGGCCCCTCTTGAGACCAGCCTTCCGCACAGTCCTCTCCAAGATAAGTCCTCCCCTGGATCTTCTCAATTGCTTGACTTCTTCCCGCAGGACAGACAGACGACCTCTGGGCCCACTTATAGCAACGCAGCCTCGGACCTGCATGACCCCGAGACTGAAAGAAAGCCGTTACATACCTCTAGGCCAGGAGGGCCAGCAGGCAAAACAGAACCAAAAATGATGTCTGCCCCTTAAGTACTCTCTCCCAGAATGCATAGCAGTGGACCACCTCTGCCGAGTTACTTCTGAGAAAGAAGAGCACTCAATACACTTCAGCCTGTTGCTTTTCAACACTGGCCTGTGGTGACAACGACACTTACAGGCAACAGTATGAAACTGCACACAACACAGCCAATGCTGGAACCGAGGCTAATTTAGCCACAGAATAAATCTGAACTATATTGTCACGTACCTGACGGTAGAGCCTGATATGCAGGGAACGGCCTCTCTTGCTCTTCTGATTCTGGCCCCCTGATAGAGTAGACAGGAGGAGCAGAAGTGCAGAGTCGCACAAGTGCCAAACAGTTCGTCTTCACTGTAATGTAGAACAGCGTCAGGGGGCACTGTGCTGGAGCAGGGTTCTCCAATGAGCGGGAGATGCAGGTCGGGCAAGCCGGGTCAAACACTGGCGGGAACGTCAGAAGCAGAAGCGGAGGCAGGTGCGTAGTCTGGATGCAGGCAGGGTCGGCAACGCTGGCAGCATGGTAGTAGAAGGAGCAGGCAGATGCGGAGTCAGAACAAGCCGGGTCAGATGCAGGCAGCAGGTAGCATAGTCAGAGGCAAGCCGGGTCGGTAAACAGGTGTTGGTATCACGGGTAAAGCAGGCAGGAACACAAGGGAACGCTGTAGAACGGACAGCACTGGATGCAAGCACAGACCAAGTTTAAATAGCCTCTTGGTAATGTGCACACAGGTGCACCGAAGGTGTTCTGGCAGAGGCTGAGGTCACAGGTCGACTTCTCCATCGGCCATCTTGAGTACTGGCTGGTCTTCCCCGACAGGCTGAGGTCACAGGTTGACCTCTCCTTTGGCCATCTTGAGTACTGGCTGGTCTTCCCTTACATTGCCCCCCCAACAGGCAGCCTCCGGATGCCCAATCTGGCTACTTTGTCAGGATAGGCCCTCTTAAAGGTTCGGATCAGTTCTTGGGCATGAATGTTGGTTTCAGGTTCCCACGAGTTGTCTTCAGGACCGTAACCCCTCCACTTAATAAGGTATTGAACTTGACCTCTCCTCCTGCAATCTAAAATCGCCTCTATTTCAAATTCCTCTTCGCCATCTACCACCACAGGTTTGGGTGGCTCTGTATTCCGATCTGGAAAAGAGTTGGGGTTAGTGGGCTTCAGTAAGGTTATATGAAACACGGGGTGGATCCTGAAGGTCTCTGGTAACTACAGGCAACATCGTTAATTTGTCTCTTTACAGGAAACGGTCCCACAAATCTGGTGCCTAATTGCCTTGAGGGACAGGTTAGTTTCAGATTTGTTGTGGCTAACCAGACTTGGTCCCCCGGGTTCAGGATCAGGTCCCTTCTTCTCTTCTTATCGAAGATCTGTTTGTTATAAGCTTGAGTCTTGGCCATCGTCTCTTGTAGCAGCTTGTTGTTGGATCTAAAGAAATCCAATGTTTCAAGTACAGCGGGTACCGGGCATTCCGAAATGTTAGTAAACAGAAAGGACGGGTGAAAACCGTAGTTTGCGAAGAAGGGAGATTGTTTCGTGGCTGAATGAGAAGAATTATTGTAGGCAAACTCGGCTAAGGGAAGTAAGGACACCCAATCGTCTTGTGAAAAGGAGGAGAAGCAGCGCAGATATTGTTCCAGTGTCTGGTTGGTCCTTTCTGTCTGACCATTAGTCTGCGGATGATAGGCTGAAGAGAATGAAAGTTCAATACCCAAGGATTCACACAAGGATCTCCAGAATCTGGAGGTGAACTGGACCCCTCTGTCTGAGACGATGTTAGCCGGAACCCCATGGAGTCTTATAACCTCTCTGATGAAGATCCGTGCCATCTCTTGTGCAGAAGGGGTGCCCTTCATAGGAATGAAGTGGGCCATCTTGGACAATCGATCAACGATTACAAAGATAGTACTGTATCCCTGTTCCACAATGAAGTCAATTGAAATCATTCTCCATGGTCTGTTTGGGACAGGTAATGGCTTCAACAGACCCCAGGCCCTGGATTTGCTGTTCTTATTACGGATGCAGGTGGTGCACGATTCCACATATCTCCTACAGTGTCTTGTCACCCCCGGCCACCAGAAGGTTGGCTGCACCAATTCAGCAGTCTTGCTGACCCCAAAGTGTCCTGCCAGCGCGTGGTCGTGGCACATGCTCAACGTGGCAGTTCGTAGATCCTCCGGCACAAAGACCTTATCCTCATACCAGAGTGGCCCTTCCTGTGTCCATAAAGTGATCCCAGATGGTGTAGAACTCCTCACAGAGGCTTGTTTAATCTGCGTCATTAAGTCCCCTTGTAGGAGAAGGAAATTTCCCAAGGACAGGATCGTATCCAGGGGAGAGATGTCTTGGGATTTGCTAAACATGCGTGATAGCGCATCCGGCTTTATGTTCTTGGATCCAGGTCTGTATGTCAGATGGAAGGTAAATCTCGAAAAGAAAAGTGCCCACCTGGCCTGGCGAGGTCTCAATCTCTTTGCTGTTCTTAGATATTCGAGATTCTTGTGATCTGTGTAGATTAAGATTGGATGTACTGCTCCCTCGAGAAGGTATCTCCATTCTTCTAATGCTGCCTTAATTGCTAAAAGTGCGCGATCCCCAATGTCGTAATTCTTCTCCACGCTAGACAGTTTACGCGAGAAGAACGCGACTGGGTGCAACAGGGCCGCACCCGTCTTGAAGCACCCAAACTCGGCCTTACCGTATGTCTTTGGGACAAGATAGCTCCCACCGCAGTTTCCGAGGCATCCACTTCTAAGACATACGGTAAGGCCGAGTTTGGGTGCTTCAAGACGGGTGCGGATGTGAAAAACCTCTTCAGCGTTTCAAAGGCCGACTGAGCCTCTGGAGACCAGCGGAATCGGGACCACTGTTTGGTAAGCTGTGTAATGGGGGCAATGATTGCTGAGAACCCCCCGAATAAATTTCCAATAGAAGTTTGCAAAGCCTATGAAACGTTGAATACCTTTCTTGTCACATTGAGTAGGCCAGTCTAGGATAGCCGTTACCTTCTGGTGATCCATCCAGATACCTTCGGTGGAAATGATCAGCCCCAGAAATTGGATACTCTGGCGTTCAAACTCGCACTTCTTGGGTTTGGCATATAATCCGTGTTGTCGAAGGCGGGTTAATACACTTCTCACGTGTCTGCGGTGGTGTTCTAGGGAGGAAGAAAAAATTAGCATATCATCAAGGTATACAATGACAAATAAGTCCAGGAAGTCTCTGAGAACATCATTAATGAAATGTTGGAAGGTAGCCGGAGAGTTGCAGAGCCCGAAGGGCATCACGAGATATTCGTAATGCCCAAATTGTGTGCGGAAAGCAGTCTTCCACTCGTCTCCCTCCCGAATGTGCACCAAATTATAGGCGCCCCGAAGATTCAATTTTGTAAATATGGTAGCAGAACCAAGTCTTTGAAAAAGTTCGGGAACTAATGGAAGTGGGTAACGGTTCTTCACTGTCACCTTGTTAAGTTCACGGTAGTCCACACAGGGCCTTAACGACTGATCCTTCTTCTGGACAAAGAAAATTCCCGCCCCAGCTGGAGACGTGGAAGGGCGGATGAAGCCTTTCCTGAGATTGTCATTGATATAGTCCTTCAGTGCCACCAGCTCGCTTTCAGACAGAGGGAAAATCCTCCCAAAGGGAACTTCGGCTCCGAGGAGTAGCTCTATAGGGCAGTCATAGGGCCGATGAGGTGGGAGGATCTCTGCCCCCTTCTTACTAAACACGTCTAGGAAGCTGTGGTAGGCTGTAGGCACAAGCTGACTGGTTTCAGAGTCCGTATCTAGACACAGCAGAGCGGGAACATCACAAGAGGTCTGTAGGCAGTGCTGGGTGCAGTAAGAGGAGACAAAGTTAATGCTTCCTTTAGACCAGTCGATATGGGAATCGTGGGCATTCAACCAAGGTATACCGAGGATAACTGGGAACAGAGGGGAAGCGATGGCGTCTAGTCGTAGCAGTTCTCGGCGGTCCTGGGACATGATGGTCAGCAGAGGAATGGTTTTGTGAGTGACTGCTCCGGACTTAATGGTGGAACCATCGGCCCAAGTGAATCGAGAGTTTCTGTGCTTTAGGCTGCAGGGGGATATGATGTTCGGCAGCAAAGGACAAGTCCACAAAGCAGCTGCAGGCTCCGGAATCAATTATGGCGGTAGTCTGAAGAGTCTTTCCTGTCAGCTGTAGAGAAATGGGAATAGTAAAGTGAGCGGAGTTGTTAAGCGAGCTTGGGGTTAGTGAGGCAGAAGTAGTGAAGAGAGACTTACGAGGTTTCACTGGGCAGGACCTCACGTAATGTCCGGATCCCCTGCAGTATAGGCATAAGTTCTGTTGACGGCGGCGTTGTCGTTCATCGACAGTAAGAGAGGGCCGCAGCAGGCCGAGTTGCATAGGTTCCGGGGCGTCAGGAGCCGGAGTGGCTGGAGCAGGTGGAGCGGGATAAGACGAGCTGGGTACCCGAGGTAACATCCACACTGGACGGGATGGAGTGGACTCTCTCTCGAGTCTTCATTCTCTCAGCCGGCGATCGATCTGGATGGATAGATCAATCAGAGTTTCTAAGGTAGGGGGTACCCCTACCCGCGCTAACTCATCTTTGAGTGGTTCGGAGAGGCCCATACGAAATTGGTATTGTAGGGCAGCAGCATTCCAGTTTGTGTCAAATGCCCATTGTCGAAATTCAGTGACGTAGTCTTCCACCGCCCTACGACCCTGTTGAAGTGCATGAAGGGCCGCTTTGGCTGAAGCTGTCTGCTGAGGATCTTCGTACAGCTGGGCCATGGCACTGAAGAAAGAGGTTAAGTTGGATAAGCATTCGGCCTTCTGTTCCAGAAGGCGGTGGGCCCAGGACTGTGGCTCCCCTTGTAGCAGGGAGATTACAAAGCCAACCCTGGTAGCTTCTGAGGAGAATGTGCGGGGTTGAAGGGCAAAATACAGTTCACATGCGTTCCGAAACGCTATAAACGTGCTGCGTTCACCCAGGAACCGGTCTGGGGTAGGTACCCTGGGCTCAGGTGGGAGCATGACCACGGCAGGAGCAGGAGAAGATCCCTGAGAGGAGGTTGATGTTAAAGGTGGACCCTGCGGTGTTGCAGCGCCCGTCAGGGTCTGTAGGCGTCCCTCTAGCTGAGTGTAGCCCTGCTGTAGGTCTTTGATGGCTTGTGCCAAGCCGGCCAGGTGCTGGCAAAGTTCATCCATAGGAGAGGGTCCCTGCGCAGGCTCAGACATGGCTGTCCATTACTGTCACGTACCTGACGGTAGAGCCTGATATGCAGGGAGTGGCCTCTCTTGCTCCTCTGATTCTGGCCCCCAATAGAGTAGACAGGAGGAGCAGAAGTGCAGAGTCCCACAAGTGCCAAACAGTTCGTCTTCACTGTAATGTAGAACAGCGGCAGGTGGCACGGTGCTGGAGCAGGGTTCTCCAATGAGCGGGAGATGCAGGTCGGGCAAACCGGGTCAAACACTGGCGGGAACGTCAGGAGCAGAAGCGGAGGCAGGTGCGTAGTCTGGATGCAGGCAGGGTTGGCAACGGGCTGGCAGCGTGGTAGTAGAAGGAGCAGGCAGATGCGGAGTCAGAACAAGCCGGGTCAGATGCAGGCAGCAGGTAGCAGAGTCAGAGGCAAGCCGGGTCGGTAAACAGGTGCTGGTATCACGGGTAAAGCAGGCAGGAACACACAGGAAACGCTGTAGAACGGACAGCACTGGATGCAAGCACAGACCAAGTTTAAATAGCCTATTGGTAATGTGCACACAGGTGCACCGAAGGTGTTCTGGCAGAGGCTGAGGTCACAGGTCGACTTCTCCGTCGGCCATCTTGAGTACTGGCTGGTCTTCCCTGACAGGCTGAGGTCACAGATCGACCTCTCCTTTGGCCATCTTGAGTACTGGCTGGTCTTCCCTGACATATATACAGAACAGATAACCCACTAAATTTACATATAAGCACCTGATCAACAGGAGCAGGGTGCTACACACATTAGAAATGACTGATTGCTGATAGCAGAGGAATGAGGCAATGGACAGAAATGAAACTTAGTGCTCAGGATTGAGACAAGTACACCTTGTAGAGGGATATGCTTTGTTCAAATGTCATATTTGAGGTTTACAACCACTTTAAGCTCAACTTCTCCATGCTGAGAAGACTTGGAAAGGAAGGAAGGAGCGACTGGTGTCCAAAGAAATGCGAGTTTGAAAGAAGGTTAAGCTACTTTATTAAACGCATTTGAACCTAACTTCAAACACACATTTCTTTGGACACTGGGTGCTCCTTCCTTCGTTTTCAAGTCTACATGCGGAAATGACCATAAGGCTGTACCAAAAAGGCAGCAGCCCAAGCCCCAAGAGGGTTCACCGCCTTCATCCATTATTGGGCACAACCTACTGGAAGGGAATTCTTCCCAATTGCCCACACAACTACTCACCCATGACCAGTGACTGATCCAGTGAGTCCAGCTCGGTCTCCAGCACAAATGAGTTGCCGCGCTAAGAAGGGAAACAAAATAATTAAGGGTTATGGAGGTGATCCGCTATAAGGAAAAATGAACTGAACTGAATTTATTCCCCCTTGAGAAGAGAGGCAAGTAAGGGGGATATGATCACGTTCTACATATACATAATTGCTCCATATACAATGGTCCTTTACAGTAGCAGCTTTGAAAATGGGATGTGGAGGCTTCCACAGAGGCTAGTTTTAGCTGATTTAGGAGGTTCTTCACAAAGGCTAGAGGTGTTTCTACATTTACAAAATATAGCTGGCTATTACTATGTAAGAAATAACATTGTAGAACATTGATCCATGAAGTATCTGGTTGTCTTTGGAGACCCAGGAAGGATTTTTTCCAAGTAGGAACAAACTGCACCAAAAGTGATTGTTTGCCTTTCAGTGGACAGAAGGATAGTTTAGCATGGTCATTTTTTTATTTTTTATTTTAGCTTGAAGGATATGTGTCATTTTTCAACTTGGCTATGTAGCTCTATAAAAGTTCTGTATCTCTCAATTGTTCACTTTTATCATCTGTACTATACCTTTAGCTTCCAGACAAAAGACTACCCTGTCGGGGTTTACATTACAGCCATTGGCAAATTTGCCAGAAGCACCAATGAAAAGACATACTGGCAGTTCTTTAGTGGTAACAATCCACTGATAGCAGGTAAGTACTTCGTACACTTGAGCCGTCCCTTATTATGGGTCTGAATAGAAATGCAGATTACTAGGCATAAGCGGATTAATAGAAAATTTCCTTTCTCTGAAATTTTGGGGGAATATTAAGAAATGTTGATGAAATTTTGCCAACTTGGCAAAATGCATTGGAGTCAATGAGGAAGAAAAAATAAGGTGTTTTATAAAAATGGGCTTCAAAATTCCCAAAATTCTCTCTGTTATCTTTCATCACAACTCGCTCCTATTGCACCAGCCCACCAACAAAAAAAAAATGTTAGTGCTCCCCAAAACCAACCCTACAGGTTTCACCACTAATCGTGGCTTCATCAGGGGTGCCAACTGTTCAAAGTGCATTGTGCAAGCAAAGTATTTGAAGCGGTATTAAATCCAAAAGCAAATTTTTACTATATTGCAGCTTACCAAACCTTAGATGTGATGGCTGCATTCGTTTTCTTTTTTAGGCTTTCTTTACTGTATTTTCACTTGACGATCCAGCCAGTAAGTCTGTTGTTTTTTAACAGAACAAGCTGTCATACAGATTTAGCATTTAGAGTGATGAGAAAAACCATTTACCACTGACAGGGGTGCTTAAAATGGTCTGCTTTTATTCCCAAAAGGTATAAAACTGTTTGCTGTAACTGCTGATAGTGTTAGCTCTAGTTCAGCTTCAATTTGTTAGTGTATCTAAATCTGCTAGTCCATCTAACACTGCCCACCCTCCCAGATGGACAATGCTGCTATCCGAAGGTGTCCCCTGTGCTCCTTTATCCATAGTGGAAGCACTCTAATACAGGAGGGTGACTTATTGGCCAGATGACTAGGTGAAAACAGAGGGAAAAAGCCTAAAAGATAAAACGAATGCAGCCACCACATCTAATGATTGGTAAGGCACAATATATTCAATTTTTGGTTTTAATACTGCTTTAAAAGTGCACTTAGTGTTTACAGTACATGCATATATGCATACAAGCTTATATTACATAAGTTCCCATGATAAGGAAAACAGTGTCTAACAGTGTCTAGCCCTCTAATTTTCCACTCGCATTTTGCAGGTGGAAAATGAGGGCTGGTGAGGAGCTGGGCTGCCTGGGAGCGGGGTTGATTGGGAGCCGTTCTCCCAGCGATCGCCCCGGGGGAAGAGAGCGTGGAGGAAGAGGAGAGCCGCGGGATCACAGAGCGCAGATAGCACACTGTAACAGCTGACATTACAATAGACTCCACTCTGCTCACTGTCATACATATCCCCGCCTTCCCCTGACCTGCGCTTGTGATAGACAGAACGCAAATCCAATGTTGGGATGCCTTCTGTCTCTCACAAGCGTGGGTCAGGAGGAGGCGGGGCTGTGTATAACGGCGAGTAGAGTGGAGTCAATTGTAATGTAAGCTCTTACAGTAGGCTATCCGCGCTCTGAGATCCTGCAGCTCTCCTCTTCCTCCAATCATGGTCCCTCTCTCTTCCTC
Organism: Aquarana catesbeiana; assembly: GCF_042186555.1. NCBI lineage: Eukaryota > Metazoa > Chordata > Amphibia > Anura > Ranidae > Aquarana > Aquarana catesbeiana. The sequence goes on from NC_133331.1 coordinate 266,023,472, forward strand.
TGCCCAGGTGAGGCTGCAATGGTGGGCACGGTGTGGCTGCAATAGTGGGCAGTGGGCACAGTGTGGCTGCAATGGGCACAGTGAGGCTGCAATAGTGGGCACAGTGTGGCTGCAATAGTGGGGACAGTGTGGCTGCAATGGTGGGGACAGTGTGGCTGCAATGGTGGGCACAGTGAGGCTGCAATGGTGGGCACAGTGTGGGTGGCTGCAGTGGTGGGCCCAGTATGGCTGCAATGGTGAGCCCAGTGAGCCTGCAATGGTGGGCACAGTGAGGCTGCAATGGTGGGCACAGTGAGGCTGCAATGCTGGGCACAGTGTGGCTGCAATGGTAAGCACAGTGTGGCTGCAATGTTGGGCACAATGAGGCTGCAATGGTGGGCACAATGAGGCTGCAATGGTGGGCACAGTGTGGCTGCAATGGTGGGCACAGTGAGGCTGCAATAGTGGGCAAAGTGTGGCTGCAATAGTGGGTAGAGTGTGGCTGCAATGGTGGGCACAGTGGGACTGCAATGGTGGGCACAGTGGGACTGCAATGGTGGGCACACTGTGTCTGCAATAATGGGCACAGTGTGCCTGCAATGGTGGGCACAGTGAGGCTGCAATGTTGGGCACAGGTGAGGCTGCAATGGTGGGCACAGTGAGGCTGTAATGGTGGGCACAGGCTGCAATGGTGGGCAACTGGGCACAGGTGAGCCTGCATTGATGAGCAGGGGGGGGCACTGATAAAGTTCTTGTTAATATTTATTTTTGTAACGTAATTCTGCATAAAACATTTGTCATTTCATGAGATAATTTATGAGGGCGTGTTTAGGGGCGGAGTTAGGGGTGGGCAGGGTAGGGGTTGGGTGGGGCAACTGGTGGTGAGTAACCCTTGAGGCATTGCTAGTAGCTCAGGACTTGAAATTTTGAGCCCTGATCTAAATAGATGTGCAAACAAAGGAAGACATGAAGACCAATAATACATGTAATAAAGAGGAAGTTTATTAAATGATTTTTTCCAAGTGATTTCAAATAAAAAAATATATTTTTAGATATTTTTATGGTAATTCCAATAGAAGAAAGAGCACAGTTCACTGTAGTCATAGGCTCTTATTTATCAGTCCAACTAATGCCGTGTACACACAGGCGGACTTTTCGACCGGACTGGTCCGACGGAATGCATCCGTCGGACAATCCGACCGTGTGTGGGCTTCATCGAACCTTCAGCTGACTTTTTCTGTCGAAAATCTGATGGACCTTAGATTTGGAACATGTTTCAAATCTTTCCGACTTACTCGAGTCCAGCCGAAAAAACGGCTCGTCTGTATGCTAGTCCGACGGATGAAAAAGGACGCAAGGGCAGCTATTGGTTACCGGCTATGAACTTCCTTATTCTAGTCCCTTCGTACATTATCACGTTCATACCAACGGACTTTCAAACGGACTTTAGTCCGTTCCTGTGTGGGCAAGTCCGGTCGTCCGAAAGTACATCGTAACTCCGTTGAAAGTCCGTCGGAAAGACTGTTGGACGTTTGATGCTCAAAAGTCCGCTCGTGTGTACACGGCATAAGAGACCAATCTATCCCAAGATGCAAACACGCCAACATGTTTCACCTGCCGAGGAGCTTAATCATAGGGACCCTATAGTGAGTGAAATGCGTTGGATGTTTGCATCTGGAATGGATTGGACTGAAGGATAAATGGATATGAGGTGTTGAATACAGTGAGCGGTTCCCTTTCTTTTTTTGGAGTTTCTGTAGAGTCTATTCTAGGAGCCTACAACTGTAAAGGACCTGCTCCGGTCATCCGTGAGAGGGGGAGATTAGAGCCTTGAATCAAGTATCTATCCTTGATTTCAATTCACAGGTAATTCTGTATATATAGATGTTTGGACTTACTTTACCACATTTTCTTTTGTCTCTGTAGGTGTCAGTGACTACATACCCAGCAACAATGAGCACATCATTCCCGTCTTCAGCAAATTCTGATCGCTAATCTATTTTTTTTACTTACAATTTTTGAATTGCATGTATATAAATTTATCAGATTGTTTTATTCTAAATAAAAGGAGCTAATAGACACATACCTGTTCATCTCAATAAGTCACATGACCTGGGACATACCTCACAGCCTTCTGGAATGGAAACTTGGGACTTTTTTTGTCCACCTAAAACTGATAGAGTGGACCTAAGTTCATGACTTTTTATTTTTTCTTGGGGACAATCAGATCTCTGAGACAGGAATTTGAGGACAAGAATTGAGGGACATTTTTTCCAATAGGGTAACTCTTTAAATTTTTTTTTGTAATTTTGGATAGTGTAAAAACTATAAGACTATATTGTGATATTGTTTATGGTGGAGAGGAATTTTATCAGCCTGAGGTCAAGGGTATGCCTGTTAGACATGTGCAATTAGTTTCATTCCGAATTCGTCTTCTGACGAAATTCGACAAATTCGTTAATTCAGAAATATTCTAATAAACGAAAACCCGTTTAACAAATTTTTCCAAAATTTCAAAAATTCGAAAGAACGAAAATCAGAAATTCGAAGATCCGAAAATTCAAAAGAACGTAAATTTGAAAATTCAAAAGAACGAAAATCTGAAATTTCGAAAATCCTAAATAATAACTAACTAACTAACTAATAACTATTACTAAGTATTAAATTATAGGTATTAGAATTTCCTTTCAAATTTGGCTGTTAGTGAACGTAAAGAATGTGAATTTATCCGAAGTTACGAATTATCCAAAATAACGAATGCCACATCTAAAGGAATAGAACGTAACAAATTAATAATAATAAATAAGTAATATTAATAATATTTTTTTATTATTATTATTATTAATATTAATTTGTTACATTCCATTTGTTTAGATGCGGCATTCGTTATTTCTGATAATTTCTAACTTCGGATAAACTTGTATTCGTCACGTTCACTAACAGCCAAATTTGAAAAGTGTGACAGACCTAGCCGGGAGAGAGACTTTTGGAGGGGACTGAATGCTAGCCTCTTGCCGATCGATCGTGGGCCCTGGCATTTGGGGGAACGGTGCTCTTTGTGAGCTGTATGCCTGGGGACCCTTGAGGTGGTACTACTGCGGATTCGGGTCCTGGTCCCCCAGGACCCACAGACTCTGGGGACCCTGGATTTGCCATATTAGAAATAGTGGCTGATTCATAATGCTGGGAGAGATACTGTTGGGAGATGCTGATGTAAATTCCAGCACCTGTCTGTTGCCTGCTAGAATGTGTATTGTAAATAAGTCTCTAGTATGGGATCTAAGAGTCATTAGATCCCCATTGTTGTTTGTGTTAATTAACTCTGCTATTGTGTGAAGAAGAGTCTATGTTGATTGTGTTTTCTGAACTACAAGACGGCCAGTCTGGCCTAAAGGTCATGCCTGAGTCATCTAGGCTGTCTAAAGGGATTAGTTAATTAGCCCATGTTAATTAGTTTTCTGATCACAAGTGTATGTTCAGAGTAATATGAGCCGGAGGTATGCACCTCCACTTTTAGTGTATAAAAGAGCCTGTATTTTGCATTAAAAGAGATTCCTGGTTGAACTTACATACAGCCTGCCTGGTGTTTGTTCTGAGCTATCACAACTGGGTTAGAACGGCACATAGCTGTAGTTCTAATCCCAGAGCATTGGATGACCGAACCATCAGACATTGCAGTCTGATTCTATAGCTGCAGAGGAGTGTCAGGAGAGTGGAACCGAGCGAGCAAGGGGCTCGTTACATTGGTTGGCAGCCGTGGGATTTGCTCTCCAGTTACTGGGACACTCCAAACCAGCCTGTAGGAGAGCCACGCTGAAAGACTTACTTGAGGGCCATGGAGGGAATGGTGGGATCGTGCTTCCTTGCCTTGAACACATCCAAACCATCACCTGGATCCAAGGTCCAGATAGCAGGAGAGGAGAGATACCAGCCACCATGGATGAGGAATTCAGAAGGAGGTTGCGAGAGATGCAGATACAGCACAGAGGACCTGTATCCGAGCAGGTCCTGCTAGAATGGTTTGATTCTATCCGCTGCGAACTCTGGAAGGAAGTGCTAGCCCGTGAGCAGCGAAACCAGGGAAAAGTTCTCCCCCCCATCCATGTAAGGTACTGGTCGCAGTATGAAGTGCGAATGCTGTTATTGGGGGAACAGCCGAACCAGGAGTGGACAGCCGAGTTAAGCAGGCTGATCCGAGCAGAAATGCAGTTGGACGAGAGCTACAGAGCCCTCCAGTGGTATGTAGCCCAAGTGTGCCCGTGGACAGCGGATGACAGCCCCATGGAAGGCTTTGACTACGATGGTCTGGGATTGTTGTACTGGAGGCTGTCCAGGGACCCTGACTTTAGGAGTGATCGGGAGTGGCGTTTGGAGGAAATAATGGAGCACAGAGAGCGGAGATTGAATGTCTCGGAAGTGCACTGGGCACAGGAAGATTTGGAGTTTCTGGCCGTTCAGGAATGGGAGCTTGAGATGGCCTACAGAGAGCTGCTAGACTCTGCTCAGCAGCAGGGTGGGGCTCCCTTTGCCTGGGACTATCAGGAAATACCAGTTGACAACTCTGAAATCCTGGCTGAAGAGTTGACAATGTGGCAGAGTAACAGTGTGCTTTGCCAACCTGCCCCCCGCAGCTATGGAGGCGGAGGTCTTATGGCGGATGCAGCAAGTGCTGACTGACCTTGATTAACCTGTTTCTGCATGGGATGATCTTGGATGGAGGAATGTGCCTGTCCAGTAGCATGCCAGAAAATCGGCAGTGGAAAATCTGAAGATTGCAGTCCCCAAACCTGAAGTGCTGACAACTGGGCAGAGCTCTGCTAACCTCTGCCCAGCACTGATAGCATCTTCTGGGTTCCACGGAGAGGAGATGGTGAACCTTTATCCCCAGACACCAGTTGCAGAGACAGGGGATTTGATAGACTTTTCTGCTGAGGAAGAACAACCTGGTGAGCCTCCAGCAGAAGAAGAGCTGTTATTAGGGCCAAACTTCACTGTGCTCTGCCCAGCACCAACAGAAGTATCTGTGAAGTTACAAGGAACTTCACCAGCTGAAGCGCTGGCAACCGGACAGAGGGTCCAAGATCTCTGCCCTACACCTGCGGCGGTTCCGGAGGCTCAGGGTGAAAAGGAGGTGGTCACTTCCCAGCAGCAGATCAGGATACAGGGGAAGAAGGGAGAGGAGGTGTTCATCATCCCTCCACAACAGTTGACCAGGGTGGAGGAAGTGGTCTTTCCTCCCCAGCAAAGATCCGTGCACCTGGGAGACAGTACCACAGACATATCGTCCCAACATCCAGATGAGGGAATGGAAATGAAAGCAGCCGGCTCACCTCCCCAATGGCAGCTACACAGTTTGGGAGTGGAGGAAGCCAGCCTCCTGTCCCAACGATTAGCTGGAGCGGAGGATGCGGAGTCCCTAGCAGAAGTGCTGGCAACAGGGCAGAGTGCTACCAACCTCTGCCCAGCAGCAGCAACAACTACCGAGTTCCAGGGAGGCGGGGCAGTCGGCCTCCCTCCCCAACAGTTAGCCGGAGCAGATGGTGTGGGGTTTCCAGCAGAAGGGCTGGCAACAGGGCCAAGTACTGCTGGAATTTGCCCTCAACTAACAGAGGATGGATTTCCTGTGAAGGTGGATGGGACTTCAGTCTCCACCTGTATACCCCAGGGATGCTGGGCAGTCGGCCCAGATCCCCAACAGCATGACGGAGTGAGCCCAGACACCCTGTCTTCTCTCCAGTGGCAGAAAGGACTCCAGGGAGAAGGGCCAGTCCAGGCCTCTCCCCAGTGGCAGATATGTTCTCTGAGAGAGGCAGAGGTTGGCTGGGTGAGTAATGCTTTGTTTGGAACAATTTGTTTGGGGTACTGTGTGGGTACAGGCATTAGAGGACTGGAACTACTGACTAACTTCGGAGTCAACCCGTCTGGGGTCTCCTCCTGTGTTAGTCTCCTGCCGAAAGGGGAGAAATGTGATAGACCTAGCTGGGAGAGAGACTTTTGGAGGGGACTGAATGCTAGCCTCTTGCCGATCGATTGTGGGCCCTGGCATTTGGGGGAACGGTGCTCTTTGTGAGCTGTATGCCTGGGGACCCTTGAGGTGGTACTACTGTGGATTCGGATCCTGGTCCCCCAGGACACACAGACTCTAGGGACCCTGGATTTGCCATATTAGAAATAGTGACTGATTCATAATGCTGGGACAGATACTGTTAGGAGATGCTGATGTAAATTCCAGCACCTGTCTGTCTGTTGCCTGCTAGAATGTGTATTGTAAATAAGTCTCTAGTATGGGATCTAAGAGTCATTAGATCCCCATTGTTGTTTGTGTTAATTAACCAGTCTGGCCTAAAGGTCATGCCTGAGTCATCTAGGCTGTCTAAAGGGATTAGTTAATTAGCCCATGTTAATTAGGTTTCTTGTCACAGGTTCAGAGTAATATGAGCCGGAGGTATGCACCTCCACTTTTAGTGTATAAAAGAGCCTGTAATTTGCTATAAAAGAGATTCCTGGTTGAACTTATATACAGCCTGCCTGGTGTTTGTTCTGAGCTATCACAACTGGGTTAGAACGGCACATAGCTGTAGTTTTAATCCCGGAGCATTGCATGAACGAACCATCAGACGTTGCAGTCTGATTCTATAGCTGCAGAGGAGTGTCGGGAGAGTGGAACCGAGCGAGCAAGGGGCTCATTACAAAAAGAAATTCCAATACTTATAATTTAATAGTTAGTTATTGTTAGTTAGTTTTTTTGGATTTTCACATTTTTGGACTTTCATTCTTATTTTCGGATTACTGTCCTTTCAAATTTTAGTTTTTTTGTTCCTAATTCCGAATTTTCGACTTTCTGATTTTTTTACGAATTATTGAAAAGTTGACCTGGGTCAAGGAGTTTGCCCACAATGGACAAGTGAAAAAGTAAGTAGGAACGTCAAGGTAGGAGGTGCTTGTGTGTGCTATAAAATGCCTGGTCAAGCCATTTTTTATTCTTACGTATTCCATAAATGAGGCACAGGCCATGACCAGGTTCTGAATTTAACTGCCATATGTAGTCCCCTTCCTAAGGACTAAATAAAGATAGCACTTGAACACCTTGAAAACATATGAAGAGTGTTGAAGTAGTGACTGTTTGTGGAATATGGATGAGAATTAGGGATGAGCCAAACACCCCCCCAGTTCGGTTCGCACCAGAACATCCGAACATGCAAAAAGTTTGTTCGAACACAAGGAACAACATTAAAGTTTATGGGACAAGAAAGTGAAAAATCGAAAGTGCTAATTTTGAAGGCTCATATGCAAGTTATTGCCATAAAAAGTGTTTGGGTACCCGGGTCCTGCCCCAGGGGACATGTATCAATGCAAAAAAAAGTTTTAAAAATGGCCCTTTTTATCGGGAGCAGTGATTTTAAGAATGCTTAAAGTGAAACAATAAAAATTAAATATTCCTTTAAATATCGTGCTTAGGGGGTGTCTATAGTATGCCTGTAAAGTTGCACAGTTTTCCCATGTTTGGAACAATACCACAGCAAAATGACATTTCTAAAGGGAAAAAAAGTAATTTAACACTGCTTGCAGCTATAATGTATTGTCGGGTTCTGGCAATATAGATGAAAATCATTGCAAAAAATGGCATGGGTCCCCCCCCCCAGCCCATTACCAGGCTCTTTGGGTCTGGTATGGATATTAAGGGGAACCCCGCACCCAAATTGTAAAAAAAATGACGTGGGGGGGTTTCCCAGGTACTATATACTCTGAACAGAAATACATATACTATACGGCCTGCCCTGGTGGTGCCAGAACACTGTAACCCCTCACAGTTACTCTTGTTGGGCGCAGGAACAGTCCCTGCTGTTAAATATTATATCAAAAATTGTAATTACATGCCACTGTTAAACAGGGGCAGAAAAATTTGGCCTTGGGTGGTGGTGCCACAACACCGTAATCCCTCACAGTTACTCTTGTTGGGCACTGGAACGTGCCCTGCTGTTAAATATTGTATCAAAAATTGTAATTACATGCCACTATTAAACAGGGGCAGAAAAATTTGGCCTTGAGTGGTGGTGCCACAACACCATAATCCCTCACAGTTACTCTTGTTGGGCGCAAGAACGGGCCCTGCTGTGAAATATTAGTTCAATAATAATAATTGTAATTACATGCCCCTGTTAAACAGAGGCAGAAAAATTGGGCCTTTGGTGGTAGTGGGTGGTGCCACAACACTGTAAGCCCTCACAGTTACCCTTGGTGGGTGCAGAAACGGGCCCTGCTGTGAAATATTAGATCAAGAATTGTAATTACATGCCCTTGTTACACAGGGGGAGAAAAATTGGGCCTTGTGATGACCTTCCTGATGCGCATGGAGCCGAAATATCCCCATCAGATGATCTACCAACCTCCCCTTCAACACCACAATCATCCTCGGCCAGCAACAGCCCTGCTAAAGTGCGAATGCGCCTGGATTCTGGACCACAGACACATGAGGTAAGCCCTGCTCTGGATGCTCTGCCCACACAGCAGGCCCAGCCCAATAGCAGCATTTCCTACATCTAATACGCCAGTTCTAGATACCACCATGAAGGAAATGCTTATGTCACTGCACAGTTTGCTGCATAATGACTTATCCTCTATGTTTACAAAATTTAAAGATGAAATGACCTTTATGGATCAGAAAGTTGACCATATTGAGCAACAAATGACTGCCATGACTGAAACGGTTAATGACCTGGTTGATGTCCAAGACCATACTCGTGAAGAACAACATTGGGTCAGAGCCAAAATAGTGGACCTGGAGGACAGGTCCAGCCATAGCAATGTTAAAATAAGGGGCATTCCTGAATCAATCCTACCACCTGATCTCAACCCCTACACCAGGAAGTTAATATCTACACTCCTACCTGACCTTTCCCCAATGGAAACTATTAAAAAACACATACACCTCCTTCCCATACCTCCACAACTTCCCGCCGAGACACCTGGGGATGTTTTGATGCAAATCCACTTTTACCATGCAAAAGACATGCTCCTAGCCAAAGCAAGAGATCTTGGGCAGCTACCAGCACCATATATGAAGCTGCAATGGTATGCAGATATCTCCCAATACACTCGTCAACAAAGGTGCCAATTGAGCACCATCACCAAACCTCTCAACAATCACAAGATTCCCTACCAGTGGGGATTCCAGGCCAAGCTCATTGTGACCAAAAATGGGGTGAAGTACAATATAAATAATGTTGATGAGGGAATTCAAATGTTACGCACTTAGGGAATTATATCTGAAGAGGTGATGCAAACAAGGCCAATTCTCCACGAGAAGGAACGTACCTCTAACAACAACTGTCCTACAACTAACACCAAATCAGTACCAGGTTAGTGGTGCTACTCCACTCACACCATATATACAAGTAATGCACACCGTCTCTGTGCCTGCTCGCAGCAGATAGTTCACGAACTTTCACCCTCACAATCGCGAACAGTCGTAAAGTTCACTGCTGATCCTTGTTATCCCTTACCCTCTACTGTTATTACTGTTTTAACCACACTTTATCCTATACCTCCCTAACTACTTTTCTTTCTAAGAGCACAGGAGACAGCTCAACCAAGAACTATCCACAACAACTCCTCAACGAACCTGCCTAACATCCGGAAGAACAAACTAGACATGTGCATTCAGTTTAGTTCTGAATCGAAATTCGGACGAAATTTTCATTATTCGGACATTCGGATGCATTCCAAATACCGAATTACAATACTAACGAATGTAAACGAATCCGAAATGTTTCGAATCGAAAACCCATGGACGAAATTTGAATCGAATTCGAATCGAATTCGAAAACAAATTCGAAATCTATTCGATTCGAATTAGAAAAAATATAAATTGATTTCTAAAAAAGAATACAATAAAATAGAATATAAAATAATAAAACAATAGAATAAAAATAAAAGAATTGTAAATAATAGAATAGAATTTAATAGAATGTAATAAAATACAACAGAATATGACAATCTTCTGAAATTCGAATTTCGAATAGTATAAATTCGAATTCGAAAATAGATTGGAAAATAACAAATATCAAAACAATGGAAACTAAAATTATATATATTATATTTTATTCTATGCAGTTCTGTTGTTTTTCTATTCTAGTTTTTTCTATTATTTTATATTCTATTCTAATATGAAATCATTCTATACTAAATTTCAATTTCAGAAGATGGTTATATTATATATATATATATATATATATATATATATATATATATATATATATATATAAAAAAATTCTATTCTTTTCTACTCTATTCTAATCTTATCTAATGGAATTTGAATTCATTCTATATGAATTTTGAACTTCAGAAGATGGTTAAATATATAAATGTAAAACCATTTTCCGAAATTCAAATTTCATATAGAATGAAATTGAATTTGAATAAAAAAGATTAGAATAGAAATAGAAAATATACATGAAAAACAATAGAACAGAATAGAATAAA